>NC_135561.1:22093485-22125985 GCF_964340395.1 Glandiceps talaboti | reverse complement strand
CTGTTGATGTAACTAAGTCTAGAAAGGACACTGTTGGTGTAACTAAGTCTAGAAAGGACACTGTTGGTGTAACTAAGTCTAGAAAGGACACTGTTGGTGTAACTACAATCTGATTAAACTACAATCCGATGTAGATGTCGGCTAATCGCGCATTGCTATCTTACCATCGTTATTTAGCTTGAATTGACCTTCGTAGTACATGTTTACGTTTTTAGCCTAATGGGCATGTGAGCATTGTATTGATGAGACTGACTTATTAACAATATAATGTGGAAGGAAACTTGTGAACAAATCATATCAATATACATAGTGTTATACAATGTGTATTTCAATAACTGAAATAAGTTTATTTCACATAGAAATGAAAAAATTACAATCCATGAATATAATTGTGAGAAGACAGGATATAGTTTTAACCCTAAATACCATGACATTATCGTTTACATTGTTCACTTTTATTAGACCTAATAATGGAATTGTTCCCTTTGGCCAAGTACTAAGATGGACACATTGGTTGGCATGGCATTTGTTGCCATAGTTCCATATCATTTGTACTTGACAGTTTGGTATTGGTTGCCATGCCAAAATTTTGTGTCATTTGCAACTTGCTGGTTTGTTATTGGTTGCAATGGCATTGATTGCATTACTTCCATGTCGTTTGCTTTTTGATGGGTTAGCATTAGTATAAGTTAATTTTTTTTTGCTGCATGTTTTCTCCTTTTGCTTGCAGTATCCTCTCGTCTGTATTCATGCCTGGAAATGTTGAAGTAAGAAATATTTCTTAAATATATAAAATGTATATTTCAAATATTAGTTAAATATATCCAGGTATATTTCAAATATTAGTTAAATATATACATGTATATTTCAAATATTAGTTAAATATATACATGTTTATTTCAAATATTAGTTAAATATATACATGTTTATTTCAAATATTAGTTAAATATATAGAGGTATATTTCAAACATTAGTTAAATATATACAGGTATATTTCAAATATTAGTTAAATATATACATGTTTATTTCAATATTAGTTAAATATATACAGGTATATTTCAAATATTAGTTAAATATATACTTGTCTATTTCAAATATTAGTTAAATATATACATGTATATTTCAAATATTAGTTAAATATATACAGGTATATTTCAAATATTAGTTAAATATATACATGTTTATTTCAAATATTAGTTAAATATATACAGGTATATTTCAAATATTAGTTAAATATATACATGTTTATTTCAAATATTAGTTAAATATATACATGTATATTTCAAATATTAGTTACATATATGCATGAAGGTTTTACTTTTGTGTACAATCTTGTCTGAATTTCTTTATTTGTTGAGAAAAGTCATCCATCATACTTGTAATAATTTTGAAATACCAACTCAACTCAAAAAATTGGCTAATCTTATCAGTTTGAGCATGTTGAGTGATACATTTAATTTCAAGTTTGAGTTGATTTTCTTGGTGTATGAGTACAAATTTGTACCAGCACGCTGTTTGTGTACAAGTTTATATAGCTGTGTGGAGAGTATAATGCAAACTACAGCCTTACAAGTACAGCTAACTCACAGAATAAAAAAGTAATCCATCTAGCACTTTTCGACTTTAAGTCATTAACAGACAGACAGACAGACAGTATAGCACTACTTAACCAGTTCAGTTGTGCTGAAAATTATCACCACATACCTGGACTGCCACCTCCTCCCTGAATTCCATACTCTACCAAATGAAGGCAGCCACTGGTCATTGGTTTGAAGGGAGTGATCAAAATTAGCACCAACTCTGTCCGGTGGTAACTTTCGTTTCCGTTGTCTTTCCACTGCAACAAAGCAATGTAAGAAAGTTTAACTGTATCTTTGACATACAATTGGGGTTTTTATTTGACAAATTCCTTGCCATCTATAACTGTACACTGAATGGCTTTCACACTTTTAGCACTAAACTGACATCCAAACCATAGTACCGGTATACATGGACACGGTATTGGTCCATATTTTAACCTATGACCTACTATACTCCAAATAAAGTGTATATTGAATGGGTTAAATTACATATATTACTGTCTTGATATTGGGTTATATGCCTTAGCACAAGGATACAACAGTCAGCATGATGCATATTGGAGAGCTGATGTATCCTTGCACTGAAGGCATATAACCCAATATCGAGGCTATAATATTAATTTTATGCAAGAAATTTCAGGTCAGGAAATTTTAAAAAAGAATAAAAGTTGACTTTGTGCCCTGAATGTCATACATAATTTGATACTCAGTGCTAAAAACAATGATGAATTACTATATAGTATATTAAGTTGTGCTGCTATACGGTCAACCTAATTTGCATAACTTGAACAAATAGTTTTGTGTCAATCATGGCATCATACACAATGGCCATGTAGGAAAACCTATGGAGAACTAAATACACAATGACCCTGTAGATCTTATGTAGTACAACCTATAGAGTACTAAATACACAATGACCCTGTAGATCTTATGTAGGACAACCTATAGAGTACTAAATACACAATGACCCTGTAGATATTATGTAGGACAACCTATAGGGTACTAAATACACAATGACCCTGTAGATCTTATGTAGGACAACCTATAGAGTACTAAATACACAATGACCCTGTAGATCTTATGTAGGACAACCTATAGAGTACTAAATACACAATGACCCTGTAGATCTTATGTAGGACAACCTATAGAGTACTAAATACACAATGACCCTGTAGATCTTATGTAGGACAACCTATAGAGTACTAAATACACAATGACCCTGTAGATCTTATGTAGGACAACCTATAGAGTACTAAATACACAATGACCCTGTAGATCTTATGTAGGACAACCTATAGAGTACTAAATACACAATGACCCTGTAGATCTTATGTAGGACAACCTATAGAGTACTAAATACACAATGACCCTGTAGATCTTATGTAGGACAACCTATAGAGTACTAAATACACAATGACCCTGTAGATCTTATGTAGTACAACCTATAGAGTACTAAATACACAATGACCCTGTAGATCTTATGTAGGACAACCTATAGAGTACTAAATACACAATGACCCTGTAGATCTTATGTAGGACAACCTATAGGGTACTAAATACACAATGACCCTGTAGATCTTATGTAGGACAACCTATAGAGTACTAAATACACAATGACCCTGTAGATCTTATGTAGGACAACCTATAGAGTACTAAATACACAATGACCCTGTAGATCTTATGTAGGACAACCTATAGAGTACTAAATACACAATGACCCTGTAGATCTTATGTAGGACAACCTATAGAGTACTAAATACACAATGACCCTGTAGATCTTATGTAGGACAACCTATAGAGTACTAAATACACAATGACCCTGTAGATCTTATGTAGGACAACCTATAGAGTACTAAATACACAATGACCCTGTAGATCTTATGTAGGACAACCTATAGAGTACTAAATACACAATGACCCTGTAGATCTTATGTAGGACAACCTATAGAGTACTAAATACACAATGACCCTGTAGATCTTATGTAGTACAACCTATAGAGTACTAAATACACAATGACCCTGTAGATCTTATGTAGGACAACCTCTAGAGTACTAAATACACAATGACCCTGTAGATCTTATGTAGGACAACCTATAGAGTACTAAATACACAATGACTCTGTAGATCTTATGTAGGACAACCTATAGAGTACTAAATACACAATGACCCTGTAGATCTTATGTAGGACAACTTATAGAGTACTAAATACACAATGACCCTGTAGATCTTATGTAGGACAACCTATAGAGTACTAAATACACAATGACTCTGTAGATCTTATGTAGGACAACCTATAGAGTACTAAATACACAATGACTCTGTAGATCTTATGTAGGACAACTTATAGAGTACTAAATACACAATGACCCTGTAGATCTTATGTAGGACAACCTATAGAGTACTGAATGAATTCATTACATGCCACATCCGACATGTAAATAGTATCAGTGATTTCCAATACCAAAGATGATCATGATGTAGTATGCTAAATCAGATGTTTGCTGTGGGAGTCATTATTTTGCAAACCTAGTTGGTTTCAATGTGTGCTTATTCCAAAAGCATGCCTTACACATACACCAGCATGAACCATACCTACGACTCAAACAGTATCATAGAATTCATGCAAGGGAGTCTGATTCCAGCAACGACAATGACTGTGTGTGGTACTTTATTTGTCAAATATTGTTGTTTCGCATGTAACTATCAATCGACTGTTTCGCTCAGTACTATAATATACGGACCACTATGCTATCATCACTTTCTCCACTGAAAACAATGTTATTATAGTTCTACATGCAGTGGTCAAATATATGAGGCATATGATAATATCAGTACTCTGAGACACTGGACAATAAATATTTTAGAGAGAAAGACAATCTCACAATGCTTCTTGTAGTCCTCTTCAGTTGGACCAATCACTTGTTGATTTCTGCTGTTATCTTCATCATCACCTTCATCGTCATCTTGTAACCATGGCGGCAGTGCTCCAGTGTGTATGTTACCAGTACCATCATCCTATGGAAATTGAAATATTGATTACATAACACACAGCATAATCCTAATATTTATAAGATACATATACATAGAACTTTCCCTCACTAACCACAAGGCATCTTATGTTTAGACTAGCTCTGACTGTATATCCTGTGTCTTTTACATGCGTCTTTTGTCTTCTGGGTGTGAGATAGGCAGTAACACCCAGAAGACAAAAGACGCTTGTAAAAGACACAATTACGATGAAGTAAAGGTAAATAAAAGAGCCGTAGCCTATCTACACATCAGATTTTAATTAGATTGAGTTCTACCTGTATATGTTAGTTAGATGTACTAACTAGTTCTACCTGTATATGTTGGTTAGATGTACTAACTAGTTCTACCTGTATATATGTTAGTTAGATGTACTAACTAGTTCTACCTGTATATGTTGGTTAGATGTACTAACTAGTTCTACCTGTATATATGTAAGTTAGATGTACTAACTAGTTCTACCTGTATATGTTGGTTAGATGTACTAACTAGTTCTACCTGTATATATGTTAGTTAGATGTACTAACTAGTTCTACCTGTATATGTTGGTTAGATGTACTAACTAGTTCTACCTGTACATGTTGGTTAGATTTACTAACTAGTTCTACCTGTATATGTTAGTTAGATGTACTAACTAGTTCTACCTGTATATGTTGGTTAGATGTACTAACTAGTTCTACCTGTATATGTTGGTTAGATGTACTAACTAGTTCTACCTGTATATGTTGGTTAGATGTACTAACTAGTTCTACCTGTATATGTTGGTTAGATGTACTAACTAGTTCTACCTGTATATGTTAGTTAGATGTACTAACTAGTTCTACCTGTATATGTTGGTTCGATGTACTAACTAGTTCTACCTGTATATGTTGGTTCAATGTACTAACTAGTTCTACCTGTATATGTTGGTTAGATGTACTAACTAGTTCTACCTGTTTATGTTAGTTAGATGTACTAATTAGTTCTACCTGTATATGTTAGTTAGATGTACTAACTAGTTCTACCTGTATATGTTAGTTAGATGTACTAACTAGTTCTACCTGTATATGTTAGTTAGATGTACTAACTAGTTCTACCTGTATATGTTAGTTAGATGTACTAACTAGTTCTACCTGTATATGTTGGTTAGATGTACTAACTAGTTCTACCTGTATATATGTTAGTTAGATGTACTAACTAGTTCTACCTGTATATGTTGGTTAGATGTACTAACTAGTTCTACCTGTATATATGTAAGTTAGATGTACTAACTAGTTCTACCTGTATATGTTGGTTAGATGTACTAACTAGTTCTACCTGTATATATGTAAGTTAGATGTACTAACTAGTTCTACCTGTATATGTTGGTTAGATGTACTAACTAGTTCTACCTGTATATGTTGGTTAGATGTACTAACTAGTTCTACCTGTATATGTTAGTTAGATGTACTAACTAGTTCTACCTGTATATGTTGGTTAGATGTACTAACTAGTTCTACCTGTATATGTTGGTTAGATGTACTAACTAGTTCTACCTGTATATGTTGGTTAGATGTACTAACTAGTTCTACCTGTATATGTTGGTTAGATGTACTAACTAGTTCTACCTGTATATGTTAGTTAGATGTACTAACTAGTTCTACCTGTATATGTTGGTTCGATGTACTAACTAGTTCTACCTGTATATGTTAGTTAGATGTACTAACTAGTTCTACCTGTATATGTTGGTTCAATGTACTAACTAGTTCTACCTGTATATGTTAGTTAGATGTACTAATTAGTTCTACCTGTATATGTTAGTTAGATGTACTAACTAGTTCTACCTGTATATGTTAGTTAGATGTACTAACTAGTTCTACCTGTATATGTTAGTTAGATGTACTAATTAGTTCTACCTGTATATGTTAGTTAGATGTACTAACTAGTTCTACCTGTATATGTTAGTTAGATGTACTAACTAGTTCTACCTGTATATGTTAGTTAGATGTACTAACTAGTTCTACCTGTATATGTTAGTTAGATGTACTAATTAGTTCTACCTGTATATGTTAGTTAGATGTACTAACTAGTTCTACCTGTATATGTTAGTTAGATGTACTAACTAGTTCTACCTGTGTATGTTAGTTAGATGTACTAATTAGTTCTACCTGTATATGTTAGTTAGATGTACTAACTAGTTCTACCTGTATGTTAGTTAGATGTACTAACTAGTTCTACCTGTATATGTTAGTTAGATGTACTAACTAGTTCTACCTGTATATGTTAGTTAGATGTACTAACTAGTTCTACCTGTATATGTTAGTTAGATGTACTAACTAGTTCTACCTGTATATGTTGGTTAGATGTACTAACTAGTTCTACCTGTATATGTTAGTTAGATGTACTAACTAGTTCTACCTGTATATGTTGGTTAGATGTACTAACTAGTTATACCTGTATATGTTAGTTAGATGTACTAACTAGTTCTACCTGTATATGTTAGTTAGATGTACTAACTAGTTCTACCTGTATATGTTAGTTAGATGTACTAACTAGTTCTACCTGTATATGTTAGTTAGATGTACTAACTAGTTCTACCTGTATATGTTAGTTAGATGTACTAACTAGTTCTACCTGTATATGTTAGTTAGATGTACTAACTAGTTCTACCTGTATGTTAGTTAGATGTACTAACTAGTTCTACCTGTATATGTTAGTTAGATGTACTAACTAGTTCTACCTGTATGTTAGTTAGATGTACTAACTAGTTCTACCTGTATATGTTAGTTAGATGTACTAATTAGTTCTACCTGTATATGTTAGTTAGATGTACTAACTAGTTCTACCTGTATATGTTAGTTAGATGTACTAACTAGTTCTACCTGTATATGTTAGTTAGATGTACTAACTAGTTCTACCTGTATGTTAGTTAGATGTACTAACTAGTTCTACCTGTATATGTTAGTTAGATGTACTAATTAGTTCTACCTGTATATGTTAGTTAGATGTACTAATTAGTTCTACCTGTATATGTTAGTTAGATGTACTAACTAGTTCTACCTGTATATGTTAGTTAGATGTACTAATTAGTTCTACCTGTATATGTATGGCTGTAAGTCCACTTGTATTCTTCACATTGGTAGTTCTCTTATTTCCTAAAGTAGACTTTTCAGTCAGTCTGTGTTCAGAGTGGTTTGTCACACCAATTGCAGCATCTGTTCTATTGGATGGTACTCCTATCACATTGTCTGTTGTTGTACTGGTGGTGATGGTGGTGGTGGTGGAACTTTGTAGAGTTGATGTCTTGTTGCTTGACTCTTTAGTCTTTCTATCTTTATTGTTATTAGTTGTACAAGGAGTTGGCCATGAACTGTCTTCATCATCATTTGATGTTGTCTCCATTACTGTATAACTCCTTGGGTTGTACTTTTGAAATCCCATGGTTTCATGGTTATTCCTTACAGCATAACTTTGATGGCATGGAGCAGCATACATGGAATGCCCATCATTGAACCTATATTCACATTTATAAAGTCAGTAATTTTGCATTAAATCAAGAAAGAATGGTGATAGATTTATTCTGTCATGTCAGATACCAAAAATTTGAAAATGTTGACTGATATTGGATACACAATTTCTTTTAGAGTTAAATTCTAATTTAAACACCATTGTCTTTGCATGTCTCAGTATACTACATATATGGCCACAGTCTTGTCAAACTCTATAGCTCTCCATATATGGCCAGTCTTGTCAAACTTACATCGCTCTCCATATATGGCCAGACTTGTCAAACTTACATCGCTCGCCATATATGGTCATGCATCTCTCTTACTATTACATTACGTTAAAACAGCAAAATTCTGTAAAAACTACTTTGTTCCATCACATGTAAAAAAAATTAGGGTAATGTACTTTGCATATCATTTGCATACTGTACACAAATTTGTTTTTCGGTATTATACTACAATGTAATACTAGTAGTATGCATGTAAAATTGCAAGTAATCACTGGTATATATGTACTGTACTAGTACTAATGAATATTATAATATTATTACATATGTACCAGAGATTACTTCACCGATTTATGTTCATACTAGTGGTATTTGCACTGCAGTGCAATACTAAAAACTTTAATGCATACCTGCATGCAAATGATATGCAAATGAGGCCACAATCTTTTTACTGAACACAAAAATGCATGATAGCACAGTATAATTGTTATGGAGATTTACAGTTTCAGATAAACATATACATGCTGGGTGAGTTTCAGTGTGGGTACTTGGTGATGTCTGCACTTATTCTTAGTGTTTTCTGCTGCACTTTCACACAATGCTAATGAAAGTCCAGCCACACAGAACACCACAAGCACTCATATTACTTACCTTGTACTAGTAGTTTGCGTATCAATCATGGAGCCATTACTATTATAGGATTGTGTCTGTATACAGGATGTTGATGGTAATATCTGATATATTCAGGAATAAACAATACTTCATTCAATGAATATGACTAGTTCAGTAATAAACAAAAACTTACCCTCCTTGCACTCAATGTGATAATCTAGTGCTATCCATGGCATTGAATATCAAGATCTCTCCTTACATCTAGCTCAATGAGGTCCTAAGATCAAATTTCAAATTCATACAAACCCACCCACATAGTCATTAACATCAAGTTTTTGTTAATCAATCAAGAGAATTCTACCCAATGATAAGTTGGTGTTTATTGGAACAGTTATGTAATGTCCATATATGGTACATTTGTCACCTCAGGATGCTAGGTATACATTGTTTACACTATTCTAACAGTTAGGGGTTTACTTATTTGTATGCACAACTATTGGTTCATGATTTCTCATTGAGTTAGATGGGGTGAAGAGATGATTTGATACCATGGGTAGCATCTAGACTACATTGAGTTAGATGGAGTGAAGAGATGATTTGATACCATGGGTAGCATCTAGACTACATTGAGTTAGATGGGGTGAAGAGATGATTTGATACCATGGGTAGCATCTAGACTACATTGAGTTAGATGGGGTGAAGAGATGATTTGATACCATGGGTAGCATCTAGACTACATTGAGTTAGATGGGGTGAAGAGATGATTTGATACCATGGGTAGCATCTAGACTACATTGAGTTAGATGGAGTGAAGAGATGATTTGATACCATGGGTAGCATCTAGACTACATTGAGTTAGATGGGGTGAAGAGATGATTTGATACCATGGGTAGCATCTAGACTACATTGAGTTAGATGGAGTGAAGAGATGATTTGATACCATGGGTAGCATCTAGACTACATTGAGTTTGATGGGGTGAAGAGATGATTTGATACCATGGGTAGCATCTAGACTACATTGAGTTTGATGGGGTGAAGAGATGATTTGATACCATGGATAGCATCTAGACTACACTGAGTTAGATGGGGTGAAGAGATGATTTGATACCATGGGTAGCATCTAGACTACATTGAGTTAGATGGAGTGAAGAGATGATTTGATACCATGGGTAGCATCTAGACTACATTGAGTTAGATGGAGTGAAGAGATGATTTGATACCATGGGTAGCATCTAGACTACATTGAGTTAGATGGAGTGAAGAGATGATTTGATACCATGGGTAGCATCTAGACTACATTGAGTTAGATGGGGTGAAGAGATGATTTGATACCATGGGTAGCATCTAGACTACATTGAGTTAGATGGGGTGAAGAGATGATTTGATACCATGGGTAGCATCTAGACTACATTGAGTTAGATGGGGTGAAGAGATGATTTGATACCATG
Source organism: Glandiceps talaboti (assembly GCF_964340395.1). NCBI lineage: Eukaryota > Metazoa > Hemichordata > Enteropneusta > Spengelidae > Glandiceps > Glandiceps talaboti. Next base: position 22,115,626 of record NC_135561.1, on the reverse strand, counting down.
GGTAGCATCTAGACTACATTGAGTTAGATGGAGTGAAGAGATGATTTGATACCATGGGTAGCATCTAGACTACATTGAGTTAGATGGGGTGAAGAGATGATTTGATACCATGGGTAGCATCTAGACTACATTGAGTTAGATGGGGTGAAGAGATGATTTGATACCATGGGTAGCATCTAGACTACATTGAGTTAGATGGAGTGAAGAGATGATTTGATACCATGGGTAGCATCTAGACTACATTGAGTTAGATGGAGTGAAGAGATGATTTGATACCATGGGTAGCATCTAGACTACATTGAGTTAGATGGAGTGAAGAGATGATTTGATACCATGGGTAGCATCTAGACTACATTGAGTTAGATGGGGTGAAGAGATGATTTGATACCATATCAAGCCTATAGAACCACTCATGTCTATAATGTACCAAGTTTATAGAACCACTGATGTCTATAATGTATCAAGACTATAGAACCACTGATGTCTATAATGTATCAAGCCTATAGAACCACTCATGTCTACAATGTATCAAGACTATAGAACCACTCATGTCCATAATGTACCAAGTTTATAGAACCACTGATGTCTATAATGTATCAAGACTATAGAACCACTGATGTCTATAATGTATCAAGCCTATAGAACCACTCATGTCTATAATGTATCAAGACTATAGAACCACTGATGTCTATAATGTATCAAGATTATAGAACCACTGATGTCTATAATGTATCAAGATTATAGAACCACTCATGTTTATAATGTATCAAGACTATAGAACCACTGATGTCTATAATGTATCAAGCCTATAGAACCACTGATGTCTATAATGTATCAATACTATAGAACCACCAATGTCTATAATCAAGACTATGGGTTTTGTTGAATTGTCATATAAAAAACATTGTCTACTTGAATACAGAATAAATTGTTTCTTCATTTGTTGCACTTAGCTGGTACAATCAATGAAAAGGTGAAATAGTGAAATGGTGAAATAAAATAGAAGACAGTGAGAAATGAAGAAGAATAAATCCACTACATGACAAATGCATTGACAGCTAACAAATCATCAAAGATGATCTCAATGACCCATCCCTAAAAACATCACACCACCACCACTGTAATTTCTGTCCGATCAACTAAGCTTTCTTGCATGAGAGGCAAAGTATTAAGATCAACTTCACTGATTTTTAGGTATCAATGCATTTGTCATTTAGTGGATTTCTTATTCTCCTTCATTTCTCAGTGTCTTTTATTTTATTTCATCATTCCACTATTTCACCATTTCCCTATATCATCATTCCATTATTTCACCATTTCCCTATATCATCATTTTCCTATTTCACCATTTCCCTATTTCATCATTCCGCTATTTCATCATTTCCCTATATCATCATTCCACTATTTCACCATTTCCCTATTTCATCATTCCACTATTTCATCATTTCCCTATATCATCATTCCACTATTTCACCATTTCCCTATTTCGTCATTCTCCTATTTCACCATTTCCCTATATCATTCCACTATTTCACCATTTCCCCATATCATCATTCCGCTATTTCATCATTTCCCTATATCATCATTCCCCTATTTCAACATTTCCCTATTTCGTCATTCTCATATTTCACCATTTCCCTATTTCATCATTCCACTATTTCATCATTTCCCTATATCATCATTCCACTATTTCACCATTTCCCTATTTCATCATTCCGCTATTTCATCATTTCCCTATATCATCATTCCACTATTTCACCATTTCCCTATTTCATCATTCCACTATTTCATCATTTCCCTATATCATCATTCCACTATTTCACCATTTCCCTATTTTGTCATTCTGCTATTTCACCATTTCCCTATTTCGTCATTCCACTATTTCACCATTTCCCTATATCATCATTCCACTATTTCACCATTTCTCTATTTCACCATTTCTCTATTTCGTCATTCCCCTATTTCAACATTTCCCTATTTTGCCATTCTCCTATTTCACCATTTCCCTATATCATCATTCCACTATTTCATCATTTCCCTATATCATCATTCCACTATTTCACCATTTCCCTATTTCATCATTCCACTATTTCATCATTTCCCTATATCATCATTCTCCTATTTCACCATTTCCCTATTTCATCATTCCACTATTTCACCATTTCCCTATATCATCATTCCACTATTTCACCATTTCCCTATTTCATCATTCTCCTATTTCCCTATTTCATCATTCCACTATTTCACCATTTCCCTATATCATCATTCCATTATTTCACCATTTCCCTATATCATCATTCTCCTATTTCACCATTTCCCTATTTCATCATTCCACTATTTCACCATTTCCCTATATCATCATTCTACTATTTCACCATTTCCCTATTTCGTCATTCTCCTATTTCACCATTTCCCTATATCATCATTCCACTATTTCACTATTTCCCTATATCATCATTCCACTATTTCACCATTTCCCTATATCATCATTCCACTATTTCACCATTTCCCTATTTCATCATTCCACTATTTCACCATTTCCCTATATCATCATTCCACTATTTCACCATTTCCCTATTTCCTCATTCTGCTATTTCACCATTTCTCTATTTCATCATTCCACTATTTCAACATTTCCCTATTTCGCCATTCTCCTATTTCACCATTTCCCTATTTCATCATTCCACTATTTCACCATTTCCCTATATCATCATTCCACTATTTCACCATTTCCCTATTTCGTCATTCTGCTATTTCACCATTTCCCTATTTCGTCATTCGCCTATTTCAACATTTCCCTATATCATCATTCTACTATTTCACCATTTCCCTATTTCGTCATTCTCCTATTTCACCATTTCCCTATATCATCATTCCACTATTTCACCATTTCCCTATATCATCATTCCACTATTTCACCATTTCCCTATTTCATCATTCCACTATTTCACCATTTCCCTATATCATCATTCCACTATTTCACCATTTCCCTATATCATCATTCCACTATTTCACCATTTCCCTATTTCCTCATTCCCCTATTTCACCATTTCCCTATATCATCATTCCACTATTTCACCATTTCCCTATTTCCTCATTCTGCTATTTCACCATTTCCCTATTTCCTCATTCCCCTATTTCACCATTTCCCTATATCATCATTCCACTATTTCAACATTTCCCTATTTCGCCATTCTCCTATTTCACCATTTCCCTATTTCATCATTCCACTATTTCACCATTTCCCTATATCATCATTCCACTATTTCACCATTTCCCTATTTCGTCATTCTCCTATTTCGTCATTCCACTATTTCACCATTTCCCTATATCATTCCACTATTTCACCATTTCCCTATATCATCATTCCCCTATTTCAACATTTCCCTATTTTGCCATTCTCCTATTTCACCATTTCCCTATATCATCATTCCACTATTTCACCATTTCCCTATATCATCATTCCACTATTTCACCATTTCCCTATTTCATCATTCCACTATTTCACCATTTCCCTATATCATCATTCCACTATTTCACCATTTCCCTATATCATCATTCCACTATTTCACCATTTCCCTATATCATCATTCCACTATTTCACCATTTCTCTATTTCATCATTCCACTATTTCAACATTTCCCTATTTCGCCATTCTCCTATTTCACCATTTCCCTATTTCATCATTCCACTATTTCACCATTTCCCTATATCATCATTCCACTATTTCACCATTTCCCTATTTCGTCATTCTGCTATTTCACCATTTCCCTATTTCGTCATTCGCCTATTTCAACATTTCCCTATATCATCATTCTACTATTTCACCATTTCCCTATTTCGTCATTCTCCTATTTCACCATTTCCCTATATCATCATTCCACTATTTCACCATTTCCCTATATCATCATTCCACTATTTCACCATTTCCCTATTTCATCATTCCACTATTTCACCATTTCCCTATATCATCATTCCACTATTTCACCATTTCCCTATATCATCATTCCACTATTTCACCATTTCCCTATTTCCTCATTCCCCTATTTCACCATTTCCCTATATCATCATTCCACTATTTCACCATTTCCCTATTTCCTCATTCTGCTATTTCACCATTTCCCTATTTCCTCATTCCCCTATTTCACCATTTCCCTATATCATCATTCCACTATTTCAACATTTCCCTATTTCGCCATTCTCCTATTTCACCATTTCCCTATTTCATCATTCCACTATTTCACCATTTCCCTATATCATCATTCCACTATTTCACCATTTCCCTATTTCGTCATTCTCCTATTTCGTCATTCCACTATTTCACCATTTCCCTATATCATTCCACTATTTCACCATTTCCCTATATCATCATTCCACTATTTCACCATTTCCCTATATCATTCCACTATTTCACCATTTCCCTATATCATCATTCCCCTATTTCAACATTTCCCTATTTTGCCATTCTCCTATTTCACCATTTCCCCATATCATCATTCCACTATTTCACCATTTCCCTATATCATCATTCTACTACATGTATTTCATCATTCCACTATTTCCCTATTTTGGCCAATTACAACTATCCATTTTACATTTCTGGAAACTGTTCTACAAGTTTTCTCGTTTAATTTAGTTTTTCCTCCTACTGTGTGAGTAGATCTTCATCCATTGACAGGATTGACATGACAAGTGGAGAGTGTCAAAATTCAGCACTTGACTTATGGTATTCTCTCACTAATGGAAATGAGTAAGACTTTCAATCCCAAATATCAGCTTTTCTATAATTTACTACAGATTAAAGTGGATACAAAGACAGTACCATATGTTGACTCTTATAGTACGGCCTGGGTAGTAAGGTTTGTGATGTAATAGGAACCTCTGTTAACAATTCTAGTCTTCTAGCTTCTATTTCTGTCTGTTTCTTGACTTTCTGTAAAACAGAATACATTCAAGACAATCAGAATACATTCAAGACAATCAGAATACATTCAAGACAATCAGAATACATTCAAGACAATCATCAATAGTTTCTGTATATTTTGTGATCAGTCTAACTTTAAAATAGCTGGTCCTGTAAGTCACTTGCCGAACCACCACTGTAGTCAATCTGATCAAAATCTGATGCAATGTACATCTTGCGATTTCTTTCTGTTTACTGTTGTTTATTCTTTTGAGAACACTCATTCCATACATGTAGGTTACCCAAGCCACACAGAGCACTGAGTGAAGTCACTAGATGAATGTGAACACCTAATATGCAAAACCATACAGGTACAGTACTTCAGAGCACTCTGTTTGAAATAAGCGCAAGCACAGAGAACAGACAATGATGTTATCATTATTGTTATTGTTTGGCCGTTCTCTTTCTTTCAATTTCAAACGGTGAGTGTTATATTGTAAGATGGATTCTGACTGGCTACTTGTAATTATGAGATTGGATTTGTGTCAGATGTATGTAACAAAGTGCTCACAAAAGAACAAACGACAGTAAACGTAACAGCCAAAAACACACACATATACACTACATTGGATTTTAAGACTGCACTGTAGTACAACCCCTCCCCTTTCCTAGAATACAGCAAGATTGCACCTTGTTGGTTTACTGCAAGCATGTGATGACTGCTGAGTATGACTGGATTTAGCACACACTTGCAGCCTTCAATCTTTGTCATAAGTATGTAACTCAAAGCTTTTTACCCACTACCTAGTCTTGCTGCTAGACCCCTTGGACTGTTACTGACAGTGAAAGTGACAGAAGGTTGCTAGTGAGGGCAATATCCCGTAGTCTTGCCGCTAGACACCTTGGGCTATTCTTTTCACTGTGAAGGCAATCGGAAGCTGCTAGAATGAGGGCAATACCCTGAATAAGTCTAGCACAAGTTGAAAAATTCCTAATTGAGCTCATTTACATGTTGTGGGCGGGGCAATGTATGCATACATGATAATCTATTCAATAACCCATGACCTCTAGGATATGTATATTAACACACATGGTTAGAATGTTTATGTTGTTAGGATTTAGATACTTCATAGTGTTTGTATTGTAATCTGCTTTTCAATTCTATGCATATCTTTTGTAATACTGTGTATATGGTGTGAACTTGGGTACAATATCTTCATTTATATATCCCTAAACTTAAAGTCCTCAAAAACTATATGCTCAGTAGTTTTAAAGTTCAAATTTGTTCACTGAAAATCAATTTTTAGACCACATTTGCATATCATGCACTGATCATTGTGTCAAATTTCAGCATAATCTGCACACAAGTATTGGGGTCTGTATCTTTTACCAAAATTCATACTTTAATCCCCCCCCCCCCCCATCCCACATCTATGGTGTGATCATTTTGATGTCAACTAGACATACTTATCACCTCCCTGCCAATGCCAGCATCAACACTCACATACATTCACACACACACACACACACACACACACATCCCCACACACATCCCCACACATTCTTCTCCCCACACACAAAGTCACTCATACATACATACATACATACATACATACATACATACATACATACATACATACATACATACACACACACTGACACAAACACCCCCCCCCCCCTTGCGTAAACCACAACACTACCAAACCTTAATATTAGCTGAGTTGTCATGACAATATCAATTACCTCTTCAAAGTCTTGTTCTTGTTTTCTTACATATATTTCTTGAGCTATTTTCTTGGATTCTTTCCATTTCTGACAATGTTCCTCAGTCAAAATGAACTTGTTCATTTGATTCTTGTCCAGTTTGTTATTCCACAAGAATTCTACAGCTTTCTTTAAATGACTCGAGCTATAACAAAGACAAAGGTTTTGGTTATTTATCTACTGACTTGGAAGATGTACAAATACAGTTAGAGAGGTTATTTATCTACTGACTTGTATCATGTACAAATACAGTTAGAGAGGTTATTTATCTACTGACTTGTAAGATGTACAAATACAGCTAGAGAGGTTATTTATCTACTGACTTGTAAGATGTACAAATACAGTTAGAGAGGTTATTTATCTACTGACTTGTAAGATGTACAAATACAGCTAGAGAGGTTATTTATCTACTGACTTGTAAGATGTACAAATACAGTTAGAGAGGTTATTTATCTACTGACTTGTAAGATGTACAAATACAGCTAGAGAGGTTATTTATCTACTGACTTGTAAGATGTACAAATACAGCTAGAGAGGTTATTTATCTACTGACTTGTAAGATGTACAAATACAGCTAGAGAGGTTATTTATCTACTGACTTGTATCATGTACAAATACAGCTAGAGAGGTTATTTATCTACTGACTTGTAAGATGTACAAATACAGTTAGAGAGGTTATTTATCTACTGACTTGTAAGATGTACAAATACAGCTAGAGAGGTTATTTATCTACTTACCTGGCTAAGTGATATATCAAGCCTTGTTCTTTGAAAATGATGTTTTTATTTTCTCCAGCATGTCTCGGGACTTCTTCAGAACATATATAACACCAACATTTCACTGAATGTAAGGATTGTTCAGATGATATGCTAGGTTCTCTTAGTGCTGCTTTGGCTGTTTTCACCTATTTATGTGAAATGAAATGATACATAGATGTACATGTAGACAATTATTAATTACAAATGTTAAATCTTAGACATAAGTACTGGAATGAATTTGAGGATCAAATTAAGGAACTTGGTCATGTAAAGATAATTATATATATATAGGCATGAATGCACACAACATTGTAACACATCTAATCCATTTCCTATGTTGTGATTTGTCAATAGGTGGTCGTGTGGTATGTGTTTTTTGCACTGTTCAACATAAATGATATTTACTTTTCAATGACTTTAGTGATAATGCCTGCATGGATATCATCACTAAACACTGATGTACAGTATATACACATACATACATATTGACACAGCAGACAAATATGGTGTCACCTTCTGCTGGTAGACACTAGCATATATAGAAACTTCATGTCTTTTACAATTTTCTGAAGACAAACTTGCCAACCTTGTGGCAGAGAGGATGTGGAATAAACAAACTTTTGCAGATTCCTATGTTGTGTTATCTTCACTGTTGTCATATAGAAACCCTACTATGTACATGTACCTATATCATATACTTTTTAGGCACGACACAGACACAGACACAGATAATGCGGTAAACGATGTGGTGTGTTGCAAAACACATGTTGACTGATCTTGCTCTTGCAGCATCATACATCAGTTTCCCTCAGGCTTGTGGATCACCCCAACACAGACTGTTTCCCAAGGGCACAGCCCCAAGGGAAATATCCTGTGTTGGAGTGACCCACAGTCCCTAGAGGACACAAATATATGATGTTGCCCTCACAATCCGTCAACATGTGTACAAATGTGTATAAACATATTTACATGTATTTCTGAGTTGATTCTACCTCCATGGTTGGAGTATCTGTACTGTGTTTTAATACCCTTTTAAGCACAACTAAACTCAGGTTCATCACAGGAATTGAGATGTAGGTGTGTGTCTGAATCTGTTTGTGAGCACTTGTTGCAGAGATATAGCACACATTGTCACATATATAGCATAGCTGGTAGAGCCCCGTTGCTCCACTTACATGTAGCTGGTACAATGGTACAGCTATGTGCGCAACGACTGTACCGTGTATGTGTAAGTACATGTATGTGAAAGTTACCATGGGTGTGCTAGGTTCAGTAACACAATGAAAGGAAATGAAAAATATGCTTCGTCTAACCTTGTCCTTTAGCTTTTGGAGTATTAATTTTATCCGGTCTGCATGACGTTTCGTGTAGATATGTTTTCTGCCCTGATCATGATTTCGCCGACACACTTCACAGAATTGGAAAGTTTGGACATCGGCGGCTGACATTGTGACCTGATCGCTGTCAATATCAACCGATCCTAGTAATATCTCTGGTAATATTACTCCGTGGATTCAATACACACAGGGCTACAAGTGTTACGATGGATCGTATCAACCTATTTCTTGGTGAGGGGGCGATCGTCGTCGAGAGGGCTTGGGACTGTGAATGTTGTGTATTTATTTGCTTGACCTCTGAACCCCATTCTTCCCAACGGCAGAGGGCGTCTTGCACTAGCATATCGTACCCAGTACCATTAACGATCAAAAAGATCTAAAGCTATATCAACTGTAATACATCCATCAGAAGATACAAGTCTACGTAAACTGAAAAGAGCTTTAAAGCTCTTTTCAGTTTACGTAGACTTGTATCTTCTGATGGATGTATTTCAGTTGATATAGCTTTAGATCTTTTTGATCGTTTAATAGTTCCTATCATGACTTATGGTTGCGAAGTCTGGGGTTGCGAAATAAATCAAAAGAAGAATTTTCTTGATGAGATTAGTTACTCTTTTTATAGATTTTTATTGGGTGTTTCTAAGAGAGCTCCAATAAATGGTATTATAGGGGAATTGGGGCGTTTTCCTGTTAATTTTGTTGTTATTAAGCATATGTTGAAGTATTGGCATAGATTAGTTATTAGGGATGATGATTGTTTATTAAAGTCAGCATACTTATCTTCCATGCGTTATTCAAATTGGGGAAACTATGTAACAGATATGCTTGATAAATATAGTGAGAGCAATATTTGGTCTTGTATTTGTAATTTTAATTCTACCCTTAATACAATTCAGGACAATCTATGCAAAGACTTTTGTAAATCTTGGTTTAATGATTTATTTAATGATGTTAGAAGAAATGGTAGTGATAAAAACAAACTTAGAACTTATAGAACTTTTAAATCTGTATTCAAACTAGAAAACTACCTAATCAAGATTAAGAATCCCACTTGTCGTAGATTAATTACGAAATTTAGAGTCTCTGATTTTTATTTACAAATAGAGTTGGGTAGAAGGTGTATGCCGAAAATTCCTGCCAATGAAAGATTTTGCAAGTATTGCCCCTCAATGGTTGAAGATGAATTTTATTTTATTATTCATTGCCCACAACACGAAAATGAGAGAGAGGTTTTATTTTCTTTGATATCTTTGAAATGTGCTTATTTTAATACTTTAAACAGTCAAGATAAATTTTTGTATATTCTAAGTTCAGATGATAAACTTCCTTTTGCCAAATTTCTTTTAGATACATCTCGAAAGATCCCCCAGCAGACAAGTAATGTGTATCGTATTGTATTGTATTGTATTGTATTGTATTGTATTGTATTGTATTGTATTGTATTGTATTGTATTGTATTGTATTGTATTGTATTGTATTGTATTGTATTGTATTGTATTGTATTGTATTGTATTGTATTGTATTGTATTGTATTGTATTGTATTGTATTGTGTTTACTATACCATGCTTTCCACAGCATAATAGAACATGCACCACTTCCACGATCCACCCACATCACACAGTTTATATTTCGCGGTGTGTATGGACGCGATCTTTCATACACATATATATTTGCCAAGTATTTTAATATTATTGATATTTTATTGTATTCTGAAACATATCTCCGGAAACAAGTGCCTGTGGATTTACTTGTTCAATTTATCATTGAAGAACGTCAAAGTAGCAAATTTACTTTTTTTTGCAATTGTCTAAAGATAGTAAGATAGTATACTGGTTTGACAAGCAAATCTATAGTAAATGATTGTTTGCCTCTATATACTTGAAGTCCGTCACCAAAGTGAAATACACGTTTCTGCATCTGTCGTTACGGTGGCAAAATATATCCGGGTACATAGATATGTATGAACTACCAAATTGAATATTGTAAATGTACCTGTATTTTATGTCTAACCGATTCTGTTTAAATGTACATGTTCATTCACGTAACTGCCAGTCACTGTAAGTGGTATGTGGTGTAAGGCTACTGCATACTGAAATACGTGAACAAAATTAATAATATCTATCATGATATGAAATTATAGTTTTAAAAATGCTAATAAGTACAGGCAATTAATGTAAATAACAAAACATGAGAGAGAGAGAGAGAGAGAGAGAGAGAGAGAGAGAGAGAGAGAGAGAGAGAGAGAGAGAGAGTGTGTGTGTGTGTGAGAGAGAGAGAGAGAGAGAGGGGGGGAGAGGGGGGGGGGGAAGAGAGAGACGCCCCCCTTTGAACGTTCAATTTTGTTTATGCCTCTCCCCCCCCCGAATTTCTCCCCAGTCCCCTCCTTCCATAAATTCTGACAACAGCCTAAACATTTCGGTAGATTGGTGAAGTTCACTCACTGGAATCATTCTGAATACCTTTACACGGAGGGGTATGTGGAGCAAAAAGGGCCTGAAATTGAAAGCTTTATTTGTCGATGTCAATATATTTAATTCTAATACAAATGAACTAAGAGACAGCTGATAATGAACACTGAGTTCAGTTAGGGATTGGGTATACATGGATTATTACATCCAAGTATTCGAATTCAGTACTGTAATTTAGTTATATATATATATATATATATATATATATATATATATATATATATATATATATATATATATATATATATATATATATATATATGTAAATATGTATATATATAATTATCTGTTATTTTTGTTTTTGTTGTTTCTGTACATTGTTTTTGACTCTAGATAATATTTATTCACATTATTTCATTTTAAATCTATTCTACTCTCTTCTACTCTACTCTCTTCTACTCTACTCTACTCTACTCTACTCTACTCTACTCTACTCTACTCTACTCTACTCTACTCTACACTACACTACACTACACTACACTACACTACACTATACTATACTATACTATACTATACTATACTATACTATACTATACTATACTATACTATACTATACTATACTATACTATACTATACTATACTTATACTATACTATACTATACTATACTATACTATACTATACTATACTATACTATACTATACTATACTATACTATACTATACTATACTATACTATACTATACTATACACATGTACTATACTATACTATACTATACTATACTATACTATACTATACTATACTATACTATACTATACTATACTATACTATACTATACACTATACTATACTATGGCTTTCAATGGTTTGATATTTCATCCTTTTCCCTGGGCCACGGTAGGAAACATCCCACCCTACTACAGCAATGAGAACGAGAAGAATTTACTCGGGGTGGGGGCACAAAAAATATGGGTGCGGGGGGGGGGAGGGGGGGGGCTGCTTTGAAAATTGCCCGAATGAGGCCTTGGAGTAATTTCCTCTTGATTTGTGCCTTTTTTAACCAAATCAAATATTAGGAGTAACCATTGACCTTGTACATACCACACTCACCTCCCATTGACCTTGTACATACCACACTCACCTCCTCAGCAGTCGTCATAGTAGTCTATCAGCTAGCCCTCGGATGTTCTTCCGATAAAATACGACACACAGCCGAACAACGCTATCGAGGATGGAACATCCGAGCAAGCCCTCACATGCGAACTTCGTTCGCTTATAGTTATAGCTTCGAAAGAAAGCCCGAACGTCTAGCAGCAAGACTATCGTCATAGTGATTATGTCTCTCTTCCGAAATAAAGATTCCTTGACAAACCCACATCTATTTTTAGATATGTCGCATGGACTCTACATCTGTAGGCGATTGTCAATGTTATTTTTAATATATAATTTAGTGTATTGTGCATGTGCAGTTCGCGCGGGGGGGGGGGGGGTGTACCGTATAATAGTGAATATTAAAATATATGCAATTTGTGTAATGAAAAGATATTGGTGATGAAATCCATGGCCCTAATTGAAGCTAGAACAAGAAGTAAACGCCTGTCAAAATCTATGATGATACCTGTTGGATGTAATATTTTAAAATTTTGTGAACGAGAATATATATATGTATGATTGTGTGAGTTCTAATGATGACTCATCGTCAATAACTTAGGAAACTTCATTAATTCAATATTATTATTTTTCATAATTTATTTTCTATATGTATTTTTTTTACACTGTTCAGATAAATGATATACTACTATTACACTAAAATATGACGTTGGGGGGGGGGGATACATGAAGATTTTTGGGTTGATTTCGAGGGGAGGGGTATGGCATTATTGGGAGGGCTAGGGGCCGCGGAGGGGGCAGTGATTTTTTTTTATTTTGACCGAAATGTTTTCTCATCAGCTCTACTACTACTAGTCTCCACTTATAAGTGTGAAGTTACGGTCCTTCAGGATCTAGACTACCGCTCCACAGGCCTGACCCTCCGCATGCAGTAGATGTTGTTCGCTCCCTTAGAGTTTATATACAGGAAATATACAGGAAAAAATCGGATACTAGGCTTTTCAGTCTCTATTAACTTGGGAAACTTATGCGTATACAATCAAACCACACCTTGAAGTTGAACTTTTTGAGGGCCCATATATGCAAGACATCTAAAACGTCTAAGACGGGGGGGGGGGGGGGACGACGACATATTCAAATTAAAGCATCCCTCGAAAATAATGTTGCAACGATTTTCCTTTCTATAATTCATCCCTCGTATCGAAACCAAGGGGTCCATTCTATTTTAACAGCGTCAATATAGAGTGAGGAGATTAGTCGTTGTCTTTGAAGTTTCACATCTAGATTTGAAGACAGCCAATTCTCTAATCTAGTTTATAGGCATGTACATGTACATGTAAAGTTACTACTATAGTGTTACGTATTAGGTTGTTTCAGGGTCAATGTACAGTCATGTGAACAGTTGTGGTGAGTAGTCGGAAACCAAGGAATGTGTCAACCGATTAGGTTATCTGACACCTCATAAAGAATGCGGGTCAGAATTTGGCGGGAAACTTTAGGGGCTCACGGGAGGTATTTCTTACCACATTGCACGGTACAATGCAGATTTACAAACGTTGGAGGATAAAAAGGCTTTCAATGCACAATTGACGTCTTTTGAATGGGACAATATCAAAGGTATTTGGACTTTATTTTCGTAGGCAAAGGTATGTCTATTGACATGCAAATTTACTCAACCGGGGAGGCCCAGTCTCACCACGCATCCAATACAGCATTAAAAGTTGCGAGAAAAGTTTCTGTCACTCGTTTTATGATGCATCAACAAACTGTCTCTCAGAGTCACAAATTTCTTTGTCGATTACACAACAAGTTATAGGCCCCTTTTGAAAACTACAGTCTATTTAGGTATACTTTCTGAATATTCTTAGTCGGTGTTTTCAGCGCTAAAGGATCAGCATAAACGTCGGAAGTAATCAAACACATCCAATGCGATTGGTTGATTCCACAATGCTAACTAAAACGTCATTGTCGCGGGTACAGACAGCCAATGAAAACGTCGTATTGTTGATATGTCGATGAGAAACATTGATAAATGAATACGTACAAACCTCGTGGCTCGTCTTGAATTCGCCTGACTGAAAGTTCAAAAACATCAACCTGATGTTTGAGATTCTTGTGTATATTTATCAAGAGTGCGTATCGATATACTAAGACTTCTCAAGAGTACGAATCATGATGTCAGAAGTGGAAACTAGTTATACGGAAAACGGAGACTGTGTCGTCCGTCCAAAGAGGACACGCAACGAACCACAGAAGTATACTGACTCCAGCAATGGTATCGCCCCCCAGAAGACGTTGGAATTGAAAGGCATTATCGAAGTTTTAAAAGAGTATGATTGTTGCGAAGGGGGTATTAATTGTTGTATTTGTGGTGAGTAACAATATGTTTTAAGATATTGACTATCGAAATACAACATTACATTCTAATATGATGACCTACACACCTCAAATGTGTACATTTAGTCAAAGCCGATCGTCGAGGAGAGCCCTACTTTAATATTACCCCCAACTGTGTACATGAACGGTCAGATTACTTGCTTCAGATGCTGTGTTTAGTGGTTTTAGCCGTACATACACGTATTAATGGTGGATATGGACGATAATAGGATTTTTTGAAAATAAATCAGTCGTGTTAGAAGTTTATAAAGAGTATGACACTTGATTATGCCATCACACTGTGACGTGCATTATTCATGAGATGGCTATTTAAATATGGTGCTTGTCAGTTGTATGTACGTCTTCGTGAACATTGGTTTATATTTGGACAAGTTGTAAAATTCTCTTTGGGTAAAGAACGTGGCGACATTGTTTGAAAACCATTCCTGTTAAAATTACTAGTTGGGTTTTTCGTTATTATTACGCTTTATTTATTTATTTATTTGTTATGTTAAATGTTGGTCATCCGCTGTCTAGTAGATTAAAGGGTTTTGGCGGGAAGTATTGTTGTTTGCAGAGAATGACAACCTAATCTATGTTTACATTACAGGTAAGCTGTACAAGAGTAAAGTCTGCTTTACTAAGCATTTGTGGGAACACAGCATCTATTGGGATTTATTTGACGGTGCTAAAAATCATGACCGTGTCCTCTCCATCCAGGCAGCTCTCATTCTTTACCAAAACTCATTCACAGAGTTTGACAACTTGTTGCCAGTTCTACTCGTCACTTCTCCCCATGAAAAAAAGTCCAAACATATGGAAGAACATTGTGTCACATGTCCAAAAACTGACAGACAATGGAGTCGACCAAACCTAGGCTCTCCACATAAGAAAAGGAAACGACACAATTCCATGGAGTACTGAATGTGGTTTGTTACACCCCTACAGTTAGTGATTGGTGTATGTGTGTGTACCACATCAACAGTCTATAAAGTGATTACCAGATGTTTGTGTAACAAGATTTGCATGTTGATGAATTGTATTTGTCTTCAGACTTCTGGTGGGTGGACTGCAGACATAGTTATTATCAACATATAGCTGTCTGTATGGACAGTGATGTAACTATAGAACAACCCAGATGAACATACAGCTGTCAGTAACTATAGCAAACAAAATGAACATGTAACTGTCAACTGTAACAACCCAATGAACAGGTAACTATCAGTAACCCAATGAAGTGTTGCTGTCCTGGTCCATGTCAAATGATCCAAACTTGTAAAGAATGATTAGTTGGAGAGAAACAAACCTGTGCATAGCACCCCTCTGTCATAGAGGGACTGTGACCGATGGAAGAACTTTATGTAGATACCCATAATTTGATAGAAGTTTAGAAGCATTCATATATATACCATATACTGACACTTTTGTTTAGTTTATTGTCCATAGACTTCAGTGGGCTATGAGAATTAGCCAGACAATATCATCTTTCACTTCTACATGTATTTTATATGCTTTACATAATTCTAACACACACTAAAATCTAAACACTGCCAAAGAAATTTATAAAAGTTTATTGTGTAAAAAAAACATGCTACATATTTGTACCTCAACTCATAGACTGTTCATATGTCTCATAGTGGCACATGTACAGATAAAAGTCAGAAAATACCTGTAAATAAAAAGACAGTGATATATTGAAAAGGGGTGAGATGACAGACTTTGATTTCAAAGTTTTGGGTAAGTAAATAGGTAGATATATCCAAAGAATCATGCCAGTTAGGATTGTATGTAGCAATTACATTGTTTTCAATTAGCAGTGTATTTAGAAATTACATGGTTTGTTAAGCTTTGATAAATGTACTGCAACATATTGATACATTACTGAAACTGTTATGATGTATTGACATAGATTTAGCCATTCAAGTCATAATATTGTCTAGTCCTCTTTCTCCTTGGATGGGGGGGGGGGCATTTATTTGTAGAGAGTACGTACAAGTTGGGTAAAAAAAGTTGACTCTAGACAGTGACACATTCAAGTAACAAATTATTTGGATAATGCTGGACATACAAACAAGTACAAGTACATGAACCAGTCAGCCTTCAATTTAAATGGGGCCTTCACCTCACCTAAACTTTGATGACATGAAAATTCCACCAGTTTGTTTCAGTGGAGTTGAGTTAGCAGAACTGAAACAAATATTCATGTTACTTTCCAAAAGTTAGCATGAGTAATGAATTGTATCCAATGTGTTGTGGCATTGCTGTATTGCTGATAGTAGATTAACTTCCTTTGTATACAGACTGATATGCTAGTGACACATTGAAAACAAACTGAAGTTGTGCGTAACAATGCACTGATCTGATAGTACGACATTTTGTAGAGAGAAACAAAATTACTTTAGTAATGTATCAAATTTAGGGTGACCCTATTTTTTAAATATGTTTTTCATTACTTTTTCATAGCAACTATGAGTCGGTCGGTCAATATAAAAAAAAAAGTCAAAAAATAAAAAAAAAATCTTCAGGTTTCTCTGCATCTCCTTTTCCTCCTCCCTGTTTTCTTTTTCCTGGTAACAAACCCTTTCCCAGCTTCTCTCCACTATTGGCATGTTCTCAGCCCATCTACTTGAATAACTACCATCATGAAAGAAATGCTCTGTTCGCTGCTGCCATGACTGTGGATGATGTCGATAGTCCAAACTCTTGTTTATTCTTGCCAGAGAAAGTGCTGTTCCATAAAATATCAAGGGCGGTTGAAAATAAAAAAAATTTATGTCAGAGCTGAAAATTTGGGTTGGTCAGGTAATGAGAAACCAAAAAAAATATGGTCACCTTTATATGTTGCACAAGTTTATCATTCAGTGTTCATTTTAAAAGCACATAGGATTGTAGGTGGGAATTAAAATACATGTACCCATAGAAATAAAATCACCATTATTAAAGTGTAGGAATTATTAAAAGGCATTGTTAGATTTTGAACACGTGATAAGACTACGGGTAGGATGATAAATGCATCTATTCCAAAGTGGTTCTTATTTATATGACATAGGATTAATAGCTTTGCATTATCTAGAATGTATGTGATAGTCACATATCTAGACTACCAGTCTATAACATATCTAGACTACCAGACCACTATCACACATATCTAGACTACCAGACCACTATAACACATATTTAGACTACCAGACCACTATAACACATATCTAGACTACCAGACCACTATAACACATATCTTGACTACCAGACCACTATAACACATATCTAGACTACCAGTCTATAACATCTAGACTACCAGACCACTATCACACATATCTAGACTACCAGACCACTATCACACATATCTAGACTACCAGACCACTATCACACATATCTAGACTACCAGACCACTATAACACATATCTAGACTACCAGACCACTATCACACATATCTAGACTACCAGACCACTATCACACATATCTAGACTACCAGACCACTATCACACATATCTAGACTACCAGACCACTATAACACATATCTAGACTACCAGACCACTATCACACATATCTAGACTACCAGACCACTATCACACATATCTAGACTACCAGACCACTATAACACATATCTAGACTACCAGACCACTATAACACATATCTTGACTACCAGACCACTATAACACATATCTAGACTACCAGACCATGTTAAACTCTCTTCAGAATTTCACCAAGTTGGACTAAGATCACCTTCGGACTGAAAACATAAGAGTTGTACAAATGTATCAATACATGTTGAAGAGATAGTTTCAACTTTTCAAATCTCCACTGCCACCATAGCATCTTTAAATCTACACTGCTGACCACAGCGTCTTCAAATCTACACTGAAAACCAGACAGTATTCAAATCTACACTGCCAACCAGAGTCTACAAATCTTTGGTGCCAACCAGAGTATTCAAATCTACACTGCCAACCAAAGTCTTCAAATCTACACTGCCAACCAAAGTCTTCAAATCTACACTGCCAACCAGAGTCTACAAATCTTCGGTGCCAACCAGAGAAGATTTCTTTAAGGAGTGTGCATATACCTTTGTGAATTAGTAGTTTTTGTCCAAGGATGGGCTGTTAATAAATCATGATAACATTGTTTAATTTTATTTTTACTTGCTTCTGCTTCCAATATTTTCATCTTTTATTTGCCTTATAAGGCAAAATGTATGGCTGTGTGAGTGGCAAAATGTGTGGATGTATGAATGTGGTAAAATGTGTGGATGTATGAATGTGGTAAAATGTGTGGATGTATAAATGTGGCAAAATGTGTGGATGTATGAATGTGGTAAAATGTGTGGATGTATGAATGTAGTAAAATGTGTGGATGTATGAATGTGGTAAAATGTGTGGATGTATGAATGTGGTAAAATGTGTGGATGTATAAATGTGGTAAAATGTGTGCATGTATGAATGTGGTAAAATGTGTGGATGTATAAATGTGGTAAAATGTGTGGATGTATGAATGTGGTAAAATGTGTGGATGTATAAATGTGGTAAAATGTGTGGATGTATAAATGTGGTAAAATGTGTGGATGTATAAATGTGGTAAAATGTGTGGATGTATGAATGTGGTAAAATGTGTGGATGTATGACTGTAGTAAAATGTGAATGTGTGAATGTGGCAAAATGTGTGGATGTATAAATGTGGTAAAATGCGTGGATGTATAAATGTAGTAAAATGTGTGGATGTATGAATGTAGTAAAATGTGAATGGGTGAATGTGGCAAAATGTGTGGATGTATGAATGTGGCAAAATGTGTGGATGTATGAATGTGGCAGCTTTGCCACAACAAAATACACTTGGTAGCCACATAATGTGTACTGCACAGTAAAATTGTTTCAATACTGGTATTTTAAGACCATATTCAAGTATTCTAATAACTTTAAATTATGTATACGGTTTGATATTTTATGCCTCTAAATGGCCTCCTACATGATCATATTTTCAAAAAAGTGTTGTCATTGAATCTCAACAAGTAGCAATCATGGTGATAATGTCTTTCCCCCAAATTAAGATCAAAGTGGGAAGATCTGCTGGCTGAGTACCTCCCTGTATAGGTTAGAGCTCATTATCAGACATCTCCTTATGCATGTGAAATCCACATCCTTTGGAAAGTAATCTTGTTTGGACTATTTATCATTGTTATTTTAATGCATCATTACACCATATAATTTTATGGCTCCAGTGTACTGTAGTGTTACAGTAGGTGACAGAGGGATGGATACAATAATTCAAGAGTTTCATTTGGCGGGCCTTAGATTATTTAGGGGAGAGGGGAGAGAAGCTACAAATGTATTTAACCATATGTTGTGTACATTTCCTAACTGTAGAATTCATGGTAAGAAATCACTTATCATACATAGCAAATTCCAAAGGGATAAAATCAAAATGACTGAATAAATAAATAAATACTATGTAAACTCAACTTGTTAACTGTTTTACCATCATTATACATAACTTGTTTTTACACCCTTGTTCAGTCATTGTAAAAAAAAAAGAGTAAAAAAAATCGACCTACCTACCAATGTGATGGGCTAGGTTGCCCGTTGAAGAGCTTTTTATATTTGTTTCTGGCCTAAGCCATTTAGGCATAAATCAAAATATTATATATAATTAATTCCAAGTAGGTGGGGTCTATTAAAAATGGAAGTATGTAAGAATTGTCTTCTTTACATGTTAAAATGTGTCAGGAAATTCATCTTGTCCTTCCGACCGAAATAACAATTAACTATGAGGATGAAGCACATCACAGACTACGGAAAGTGTGGCAATAAACAACAAAACACAGTAATTCTCATGGAATATGTGGAGCGCCCCCAACGATGGCATTTTACAGGCGAATCTGGCATGTCAGCAAAGCGCCAAACCATACATTCTACACGAAACGTGTAGGGTCTAGGTCTAAACTGTTACTTTTAATTACGACATCGATGGCATTTGTAATTGTCCCTGGGGTTGTTTCGGGACGGTAGATGGGGGATGGCTTAATTCTATGATATGCATAATCGTGGCAGTAATACCTTTTATTGATCTTAAACAATTTCTTTGACAGCAGCAAATAAAAAAACCGGGCTGGGATGTGATTAGTTTCACACCTCAGCGGGCTTTTTCACGAAGTTTCAATAAGTGTTTAACACTTTTTTCGTTACCGTCTAAAAGCCATGATGAGATCTCGACGCTTCTTGTTCGTTTCAATGAAGCTTATAAGTCCATGCAATGCGACCAGGGTCTTTACAACGATAGAGATATTCACAATTAAATTGATTGGATGTGATTTGATTAGGTACTAATTTATTGGATCCAGACACATATTAAAATACAAGGTATAAAAAATCACAGAGGATAGCACACAAAAGTATTTAAAAATTACTTTTACAATGTAGTATAGTCGTCAAGACGCCATGGCAACAATGGTAAATAAAGTAAAATGTATTACAATAGACATGATAGAAAACCAATTAGGATGATAAAATACATATTGACTAGAACCACAATTAAAGAGAGGAAGGGTTAAGATGTTACCAATATAGAAAATATTTGACATGGCTTTTATAAATATTTTTTTGGTATGAGATTGTTTCACTGAGAGTGGGAGACTATTCCAAAGACCAATGTCTGTGTAGGTGAATGAACTCTTACCCATACCACTGACTCTTGGAACTACACATGGGGTATATGACAGTTCACTCGCTCTTGTTCTATAACTGTGCCGATCATCATTTAACTTTTTAAAATATAGAATATAAAGTTTCTGATACTTGATTGTGCTCTCTTGTAAAGCTTGAAAATTATTGCCTGAATAACCTAAAAATTGCCTTTAGAGTCAAAAACCTCCAGAATGTTCCAGAGACCATGGATCTCTTATAATAGATCCATCGCTAGCTGTCCAGTCTAAGTCACGATGAAAAACCTGGCATGTGGATATGATATATATGGGGGTGGGGGTGGGGGTGTAGAAATAACTAATGACACGTCTCTATTCTATATGGTTTGATTGAAATTGAACATTGGAATAGGGAACTTGCAATCCAGACTGAGCATGCTCAGATGCAAAGGACTATGGGATTATCTGTGGTTATCGTAATACCTAATCAGGAGCTACCATAAAATAAACCTCCCACAATGGTCAGGACAACTATGAATTGATCATTTGTGGTTAAAAACAATGTAACATTATTGTTTGCAATACTATTTGAGTAGTATTTATTATCACATTTCCCATGATGCAACATTCAACATGGCATGTTTGCAAGTTCCCTATTAAACCAGACTGTAGTAGCTACTATTATTGTGGTCTACAGTTCGGCCTTGTACTGATGGCATGAAGTGAGATTGAAGATACAACACACATATACACACTACAGTTACTATCAACCAGTTGACAATTTAGTGATATAATTATTTCAGACTTTCCTTGCAAAAATATATATAATTGTAGTTTCTATGCATGCAGGGCCGAAG
>NC_135561.1:22070985-22088485 GCF_964340395.1 Glandiceps talaboti | reverse complement strand
ACACAGCTATGTACCTAGTATACATTGATAGACACGGCTATGTGTGTAGTATACATTGATAGACACAGTATGTATGTAGTATACATTGATAGACACAGCTATGTATGTAGTAGACATTGATAGACACAGCTATGTACCTAGTAGACATTGATAGACACAGCTATGTACCTAGTATACATTGATAGACACAGCTATGTACCTAGTATACATTGATAGGCACAGCTGTGTACCTAGTAGACATTAATAGACACAGCTATGTACCTAATACATTGATAGGCACAGCTGTGTACCTAGTAGACATTAATAGACACAGCTATGTACCTAATACATTGATAGGCACAGATATGTACCTAGTATACATTGATAGACACAGCTATGTACCTAATACATTGATAGGCACAGCTATGTACCTAGAATACATTGATAGACACAGCTATATGATAGACTATTGCTTCTCTTTGAGGTTGAAACATCATAATAAACCAAATGTTTTAAATGATGAATGCATCCAAAGACACAATTTTATTAATTTATTGAGTAATACAAGTACAGACTAAGTCTTTGGTGTTTCCATTTTATTCGGTCAATTAAACAATAAACATTGCAAACTTGTTAAAATAATCCAAATCCAAGATATACACTCATTTCTTATCGAGATGGTTAATTTTAATATTTTGCATCCAATTATTAAACCAACTTTCTCATTATCATCTATAAGTCTTTAACAATCGTTGATATTCGTAAATGTCAAACACATTAATGTATGTGTGTATGTATGTATGTATGTATGTATGTATGTATGTATGTATGTATGTATGTATGTATGTATGTGTGTGTGTGTGTGTGTATATGTATGTATGTATGTATGTATGTATGTATGTATGTATGTATGTATGTATGTATGCATGTATGTATGTATGTATGTATGTATGTATGTATGTATGTATGTATATATATATGTGTGTGTGCGTGCGTGTGTGTGTGTATATATATATATATATATATATATATATATATATATATATATATATATATATATATATATATATATATATATATATATATATATACACACACACCTTATAATAGGAGGGAATGTTTGTTTTTTAATTTGACTTACTTTCAACTTTAACAAGTATCAAAATTTCCCTTTCTTTAAGGATTTCATTGGCATATTTTTGAAGGGATTCTGCTGAATGGAGATACTTGATGTTGCCTTCGTTGTCTGACAGGTCCACCTCAACTAAAACGAATTGAAAGAAAGCTGGCTTAGTTACAGAACACGATTACATGTATTTTATATTTGGCCAGGGGCCAGGGAGGTAGATGGATTTAATATCATGACAATAAAATGTATGTGACTCCTCTCTCACCCCTTTTCACAAAATAGAAATGGACTGAACCGTCTTCCAATCACTGATAGTGAATATTTGGAAAACGCTATGGCTCTTGGACCTTAGCCGAGTTTAAATTATTCTGACTCGAATATTAGACGCCTTGACAAGATAGCGCCCTCTATGTTAGTAATTACTCTGTACAGAGTTGAAATGTTCAATTAAAATATCTTGATATAAACTTAAACTGTCAGTGCATCTATTAAATAGCCACTCGTCGGTAGGAGGAGATCTCAAGAGTAGTGTGGCCTACTATGTGTGTGTGTGTGGGGGGGGGGGGGGAGTCCTGCTCCGGATGTTGGATCCCTGTAAGACAATTTCAGGCTCTAAATTGCCTTTTCGGAAATAGTTTTGTATAGCTATGTTTAATGTAAATACTATAGATGTAAAATGAGTGACCATAATCACAGACAATTAAGACGACTTGTCTGTGCCATAATGCAGTCCATTGACCTACATTGCTATATTCACAGGGTCTTACATAATACTTACATTGCTATATTCACAGGGTCTTACATAATACCTACATTGCTATATTCACAGGGTCTTACATAATACTTACATAAACCCATGATTAAACTATTCTAGTATAATATATATATATATATGTCATTGTATGCCTTCTATGACATTACAATTAGTGTTCTGGAACTGTTGATTGCATAGTAGGGAGTTCCTATATATTTTCATACGTATGATAAATTACGTCATCGGATCGTTTATAAGTTATATCCCAATCCCAGGTTTGAGTTCAGTCAATAGTAAGAGATGGTTTAAGTGTTCACCAGTAAGTAGAACACAAACATCCCAACAAATATAAACACAGCTTGTGCCCCTTTACAGGTAACTAAATATTGTCTAAAACATACCATCTTCTCCACATCGACACCGTTGCTTGATATTTTCTAATAATAACATAGTCCTGCAGTATGGGTTGAAAATTGCTTCTTCTGCGTCTGAATAGAAAGAAATTTATAAATGATATGTTTCCAGTAGACAGATAAGATGAATAATGATTGGTCAACTTAGGTATAGGAAAGGTCAACTTAGGTATAGGAAAATTATACTATGCTGTAGACTAATGACTGGACAACACTGGAAATGACCGACATGCACTGGTTCATTATGATTATCGTGAGTTTAAAGTGTCTCAATC
This sequence comes from Glandiceps talaboti, assembly GCF_964340395.1. Lineage (NCBI taxonomy): Eukaryota > Metazoa > Hemichordata > Enteropneusta > Spengelidae > Glandiceps > Glandiceps talaboti. The sequence goes on along the minus strand of NC_135561.1, from coordinate 22,085,935 downwards.
AATTCGTCCCACATGGTCGTTAACGGGTTGCCGTAATACCGTAACAACATAATACCGATGCATTGGACTCCAATAACTATCTGTAACTGAAAATGTTTTATTAGGTACACTAACTTACTCGTAATATTGTATATTTCGTAACAGTATTGAATTAATCACCTGTGTTAGGTACACTAACTTACTCGTAACAGTACTGAATCACCTAACGGGTAAATGTATATTTTGTAGCTGTACATGTATACACGATAGCTTAAATCAAGTTGATTTTTTGGTCCGCACCCAAAGATGATCGCCCTCAACGACGGTCACAATATCAGCATTTTTCTGAACTGATTATGGATAATATCGACTACTGATTAAAATGCACATTGTCTAATTATTGGTATTCAATAAATTTCAGTAAATATATTGTGATTGTTTGATCGAAATATGATACTCAAGTTACACCATTACAGTTTTAACATGGTGACAGATTCAAACCCGAGCTTTCACTCAATATTTAAACTTTCCACTTGACTACCTACAGATAATATTGAGCACTAACAGATATAATGTCTTTTTATAAGTAACTGACCAATTTTTAGAGAATACACATCTCTGTTTATTTGATTAAAACATGTGCCAGTTACAGCAAGTGCAGGTTTAACCACTATGGTATCATATATGAGGTATCACACACTACACAACATTGTGTTATTGGTTTAGCCTATCGCTACGGTAAGTTGAGGTGCTATTATTGTGGTAACCGTGGTAACCATGGTAAAATCACTATTTAGTATAACGTCTTGGTGTACTGCCATAATGTAAATTGCTATTAACAATATCAAATTGTCCATCAAGCAGCCCAGGGTTGGTTGTTTTTTGGATTATCATGTGACGGTGATGTCTACAGACAAACGGACCGTCACACACAGACTCACGTAACAACTACACGTACCCTTCCTTTACGAAAGATAAAAATAAATTATAAGAAATGCCAAGACTATAAAAGTTGACTGAGAATGTAGCCAGACATTAATTGGTTCATTATATTATTGACTACGACTATGGTGCCTATTACCTATATCACTAACAATGTATCGTTGTCTACCGATGTCATATCTTGACGTCATGGTCGAGTCAGTTCCATTCGTGCATGGAAGTATCACCCATACTTGGTGTTTGTATTATGCCACAATTGTTGTCTGTATATAGTAGTTTTTGTACGTGTGAACAAAACCTAATGTAAGTAGTTTACATCTCATTATACAAACCAACTCTTGAACTCTGAGGAACAAGTTCATGTAAAAGTGTTGGGACAGGTGATCATGAAACTATGGGAATCTTTAGAAATAAAACAACACTGTGGTACGTGGTATCTAGGTATATACCTCTCCTCTCACCACAGACTGTGTAGTCAGCGATAAATAAACGATCGTCTGTACCACCTAAATGATTACGCTTAGATGTTTTCTAGTTATGTGTTGTTTGCAGTTTGTTCACAGTTTGATATCGTAAACACTGTATATACAAGTATTCTATGACTACGTACGTACACATACAAGTTGAGTATATACTATGTTTTGTTATTCTTGTGATGTACATAGGTTTATGGATTAACTGTCTTACCTCCATAACGCACGGTAATAAACATGCTGGGTTAGATGACGTCAGTGAAAATAGCCAAAACAGTGCGTTTAGTCCAGAGAATATTTTTTTCTACACGCATTACCTAGTGTGTGGTGAAACTATTGATTGTTGGCGACAAGGCTTTGTTGTCATTGTCTACCATTTGAATGCATTGAAAGTGAATAGAAATAACAACGTCACGTGACCCAGTCTACTAATGGCTGTTGTTGATACGATAGCCACGCGAAGGTTAAAGAATGGTCCGTGGCAACGTACCCGGTCTGTGTTGTCGTTAGTAAATGAATTCACGGAACTTAGGTGTAAGCATTTGTACAGTCTCTGTCATCTAACGGATGATCATACTCAACATACAAACCAGAAACTGACGTAAATTTGTTGTTATAAAAAAAATTCAGATCGCTGTAGTCCTGCGACGATATTTTGTTAATTATCTAATGTGTAATTGAATTATATTGTATGTTTACGTGGAGACTACATTTGTGGACACCACAATATCCTACATTTGTGGACACCACAATATCCTACATTAAAATACAAATATGGCTGTTATATTATAATTTCCCCTGTATATTACAAGCGGGGTATTTAAACCCCTCCCGTATATTACTTGTAGGGCAATAAAAGTCATATATATATATATATATATATATATATATATATATATATATATATATATATATATATATATATATATATATATATATATATATATATATATATATATATATATATATATATATATATATGTATGCTAGGTATGTAGCCCCCTGTATATTACCTGCAGGGTCAGTACCTCCGGCCCTTTGTATATTACCTGCAGGGTCAACACTCCGGGCTCTCTGTATATTACCTACAGGGTCAGCAACCCGGGCCCCCTGTATATTACCTGCAGGGTCAGCACCCCCGGGCCCGCTGTATATTGCACGCAGGGTCAGCACCCCCGGGCCCCCTGTATATTATCTGCAGGGTTAGCACCCCGGGACCCCTGTATATTACCTGCAGGGTCAGCACCCTCGAGCCCTCTGTATATAACCTGCAGGGTCAGCAACCCCGGGCCCTCTGTATATTACCTTATAGTATTGGTTGTTACACTGTTTTTCACATCGAAATGTTCTGTGAATTAGCTATAGGTGACTGACCACGTCTCTCTGTCAGTGCATCCAATTGCTGATTGACTACGTCTCTACGTCTTATCAGGGAGTGAGTGGAGGGGATCCTATGTTCTGGAGGTTTTGTCCATAGCCTTTTAGGTAATGATTTCACAGCATTGCACAGCTAACTTTAATGTAATTTTTGACAGTATATAAGGACCAAGAAGAAGTTACAGCGAAGCAGGGGAAGAGAAATAAGTGTTGTGAAAATTAATTTTATAGCCCTCACGCTCTCAAAAACTTCAAGCACTATCCTATCCACCATAAATTCCAGAATTGTTATACCCTCCCTCCCCCCCCCCCAGCACACGTATGTATACCCTCCCTCCCAGCACACACACACCGTGTATACCCTCCCTCCCAGAACACGTACCATGTATCCCCTCCCTCCTAGCACACGTACATGTACCATGTGTACCCTCCCTCCCAGCACACACGTCATGTATACTCTCCCTCCTAGCACACGTACCATGTATACCCTCCCTCCCAGCACACGTACCGTGTATACCCTCCCTCCTAGCACACGTACCATGTATACCCCCCCCCATCACACGCACCATGTATACCCTCAATCCAGCACACGTACCATGTATACCCTCCCTTCCAGCACACACACCATGTATACCCTCTCTCCCAGCACACACACCATACCCTTCCTAGCATACGTACCATGTATAGTTGTAATCTACACTAGTACAGTACTGTGCCAGTAACAGTAACAATTTACTTCAGAGTCCATAATAGAAAACAGGGCAATCATGTAGAAAGGAATTTATAGATAAAATGTTAAACCATTCATAAATAATACTTAAATATGGTCCGATCCGATCGGTCACACTAAACGGCAGTTGTCCGCATTCTAATCATATAAACACATAAATTTAGCCAGACGTAACTTACACAGTGCTGGCACCTGCTTAGTATTTAAAGTATAAATAAATGAAGTGTAAACCGCAAGAAAGTTTAAATTCATAACATAGTCACAAATCAAAAGCTAAATATTCCAAGCCCCCTTTCAAACAACTAGAATATTCAAGGCTCCTCTTCGCACCCCAATTTTGTTCTTGTCCCCCCCCACTATTTTCTCCTCACTTCCCCTGTCACAAAGTCCATACAAGTGATGTACAGTGGTAGTTAATACACGTATATGTAGTTGTTAAGCAGTGTTTCGACACCACTCTAGTTGAAGTAATAGTAATATATGAATAAAGGATGTCGGTATGAAATGGGGACAGGGAAAAACATTACAGCTCACACATACCAGAATAGAATAGAATAGAATAGAATAGAATAGAATAGAATAGAATAGAATAGAATAGAATAGAATAGGAGAGGAGATGAGGGGGGAGGGGCGTGGGAGGGGAGGGAGGGGAGGGGAGGGGAGAGAAGGGAAGAGAAGAGAAGGGAAGGGAGGGGAAGGGGAAGGGGAGGGGAGGGGAGAGAAGGGAAGAGAAGAGAAGGGAAGGGAGGGGAAGGGAAGGGATGGGAGGGGAGAGAAGGGAAGAGAAGAGAAGAGAAGAGAAGAGAATATACTAGTAGTCGTTTTATTGCATCCGTTTAGAAAACTGTATTTCTTCATTGGATTTTCTGCAATAAGTGTTTATACTAATACAAAATGGTAAATATATAAACTGGAGTAATACATAGTTAACAAAATGAGGTTTATATGAAAGTATAAGCTTGTAATATGACATATCCCTTAATAATGTATATACTACGTGTACCATTTTATCTGCAGTATTCCAATATTTCTTTGATACGACATCGACATCATAATAGTAGTTCCCACCCAGTTCTCAATTCAGCGTTAACTATCGACATCATAATAGTAGTTCCCACTCAGTTCTCAATTCAGCGTTAACTTTGGACATGAACGTGTCATATCAAGTTTTTGTTGTTGGCGTGTGACCTATGACCTTGGCTTCTCTATTCTACAAAGATAACCCCTTTAACATTTAGGATATTAATTACAAGGAGTGCCTAGTTGCACAGTTCTTTGTATACATACTCGACCTTTGTGCTTGTTGTTCGAGGTTCGATGTTTATTCACATAACATTCATGTTTAGTTTGACGATAATGAACGTGTGCATCGATTGCCTACTGATGCTGAGTGGTGTAGGGTAGGTAGACACTGGATACATACAAACCACCTGTAAAAACCATTAACTCAAATATACAGCGGGGCAATTAACGAATATGGGCGTGATGTTGTATTGAGATAAGACATTTAGCTGACCAACAACAATCATGTGGTAGTTTGTACATGTAGTCCATCTCTTTATTATAACTTGTATATGATGTGCACCTCTTTCGCCGATATCAAAACACTTCTTCTTACAAGAGGAAAGCGTTATCATATCAACATTTTGTATGAAATAGAAATGGTTGTATTGACAGAACATGGTTGCAACTAGTACTGTATCTGGAATAAAATATACACTGAGCTTGAGTCAAATTTAGGATCCTGACTGCAATCTTCATAACCAATCGAGTTATGTCAAATTAGATAATCTCAAGTTCAAACAATCTTTACTACCAATCCTATCTCTTTATAATTGACCAATCATAAGAAGGTCAATACCAAATTCGCGCCAATATGTATGGAATGTAGGAAAACCTTAGTCTATCAGCTAGCCCTCGGATGTTCTTCCGATAAAATACGACACACAGCCGAACAACGCTATCGAGGATGGAACATCCGAGTGTTCGGGCAAGCCCTCACATGCGAACTTCGTTCGCTTATAGTTATAGCATCGAAAGAAAGCCCGAACGTCTAGCAGCAAGACTAGGAAAACCTATGCAAACCCTTATTTCTGTGTGATCTGTAGGAGTTTTGTTAGATGTCAATAAAGTACGAGTAGCGGTTCTTATAGTACTTGGTTGTCTGTGGACATCATTCCTTTCCAGAACCTGTTTCTGAACAATCGACTTATCCCACATCCTGGTGACGTAGACCCATACATACAACATGGTACTAGACTAGTACTGGTGACATAGATCAATACTTACAACATGGTACTAGACTAGTACTGGTGACATAGATCACGGTACTAGACTAGTACTGGTGACATAGATACATACATACAACATGGTACTAGACTAGTACTGGTGACATAGACCCATGCATACAACACGGTACTAGACTAGTACTGGTGACATAGATCCATACATATAACATGGTACTAGACTAGTACTGGTGACATAGATCCATACATATAACACGGTACTAGACTAGTACTGGTGACATAGATCCATACATACAACATGGTACTAGACTAGTACTGGTGACATACATACATACATACAACACGGTACTAGACTAGTACTGGTGACATAGATCCATACATACAACACGGTACTAGACTAGTACTGGTGACATACATACATACATACATACATACAACATGGTACTAGACTAGTACTGGTGACATAGATCCATACATACAACATGGTACTAGACTAGTACTGGTGACATAGATACATACATACAACATGGTACTAGACTAGTACTGGTGACATAGATACATACATACAACATGGTACTAGACTAGTACTGGTGACATAGATACATACATACATACACATACATACACATACATACATACATACATACATACATACATACATACATACATACATACATACATACATACATACATACATACATACATACATACATACATACATGCAACATGGTACTAGACTAGTACTGGTAACATAGACCCATACATACAACATGGTACTAGACTAGTACTGGTGACATAGATCCATACATACAACATGGTACTAGACTAGTACTGGTGACATAGATCCATACATACAACATGGTACTAGACTAGTACTGGTAACATAGACCCATACATACAACATGGTACTAGACTAGTACTGGTGACATAGATCCATACATACAACATGGTACTAGACTAGTACTGGTGACATAGATACATGTATATAACATGGTACTAGACTAGTACTGGTGACATTGATACATACATACAACACCGTACTAGACTAGTACTGGTGACATTGATACATACATACAACACCGTACTAGACTAGTACTGGTGACATACATACATACATACAACACGGTACTAGACTAGTACTGGTGACGTAGACCCATACATACAACATGGTACTAGACTAGTACTGGTGACATAGATCCATACATACAACACGGTACTAGACTAGTACTGGTGACATATATACATACATACAACATGGTACTAGACTAGTACTGGTGACATTGATACATACACACAACACGGTACTAGACTAGTACTGGTGACATACATACATACATACAACATGGTACTAGACTAGTACTGGTGACATAGATCCATACATACAACACGGTACTAGACTAGTACTGGTGACATACATACATACATACATACATACAACATGGTACTAGACTAGTACTGGTGACATAGATCCATACATACAACACGGTACTAGACTAGTACTGGTGACATACATACATACATACATACAACATGGTACTAGACTAGTACTGGTGACATAGATCCATACATACAACACGGTACTAGACTAGTACTGGTGACATACATACATACATACATACATACATACATACATACATACATACATACATACATACAACATGGTACTAGACTAGTACTGGTGACATAGATCCATACATACAACACGGTACTAGACTAGTACTGGTGACATAGACCCATACATACAACATGGTACTAGACTAGTACTGGTGACATTGATACATACATACAACACCGTACTAGACTAGTACTGGTGACATACATACATACATACAACACGGTACTAGACTAGTACTGGTGACGTAGACCCATACATACAACATGGTACTAGACTAGTACTGGTGACATAGATCCATACATACAACACGGTACTAGACTAGTACTGGTGACATAGATCCATACATACAACATGGTACTAGACTAGTACTGGTGACATAGATCCATACATACAACATGGTACTAGACTAGTACTGGTGACATAGATCCATACATACAACACGGTACTAGACTAGTACTGGTGACATACATACATACATACATACATACATACATACATACAACATGGTACTAGACTAGTACTGGTGACATAGATCCATACACACAACACGGTACTAGACTAGTACTGGTGACATAGACCCATACATACAACACGGTACTAGACTAGTACTGGTGACATACATACATACATACATACATACATACATACATACATACATACATACATACATACATACATACATACATACATACATACATACATACATACATACATACATACATACAACATGGTACTAGACTAGTACTGTGACATACATATACATACATACATACATACATACATACATACATACATACATACATACATACATACAACATGGTACTAGACTAGTACTGGTGACATTGATACATACACACAACACGGTACTAGACTAGTACTGGTGACATAGACCCATACATACAACATGGTACTAGACTAGTACTGGTGACATAGATCCATACATACAACATGGTACTAGACTAGTACTGGTGACATAGATACATACATACAACATGGTACTAGACTAGTACTGGTGACATAGATACATACATACAACATGGTACTAGACTAGTACTGGTGACATAGATCCATACATATACAACACCGTACTAGACTAGTACTGGTGACATAGACCCATACATACAACATGGTACTAGACTAGTACTGGTGACATAGATCCATACATACAACATGGTACTAGACTAGTACTGGTGACATAGACCCATACATACAACATGGTACTAGACTAGTACTGGTGACATAGACCCATACATACAACATGGTACTAGACTAGTACTGGTGACATAGATCCATACATACAACATGGTACTAGACTAGTACTGGTGACATAGATACATACATACAACATGGTACTAGACTAGTACTGGTGACATAGACCCATACATACAACATGGTACTAGACTAGTACTGGTGACATAGATCCATACATACAACATGGTACTAGACTAGTACTGGTGACATAGATCCATACATACAACATGGTACTAGACTAGTACTGGTGACATAGACCCATACATACAACATGGTACTAGACTAGTACTGGTGACATAGATCCATACATACAACATGGTACTAGACTAGAATTGGTGACATAGATCCATACATACAACACGGTACTAGACTAGTACTGGTGACGTAGACCCATACATACAACATGGTACTAGACTAGTACTGGTGACATAGATCCATACACACAACACGGTATTAGACTAGTACTGGTGACATAGACCCATACATACAACATGGTACTAGACTAGTACTGGTGACATAGATCCATACACACAACACGGTATTAGACTAGTACTGGTGACATAGATCCATACATACAACACGGTATTAGACTAGTACTGGTGACATAGATCCATACATACAACACGGTACTAGACTAGTACTGGTGACATAGATCCATACATACAACACGGTATTAGACTAGTACTGGTGACATAGATCCATACATACAACACGGTATTAGACTAGTACTGGTGACATAGACCCATACATACAACATGGTACTAGACTAGTACTGGTGACATAGATCCATACACACAACACGGTATTAGACTAGTACTGGTGACATAGATCCATACATACAACACGGTATTAGACTAGAACTGGTGACATAGATCCATACATACAATTTGTCATATGGTGTGCTATCTACAAGTCATATCGTGTTTACTCGATAAACATTATTTACAAGTAGGAAAACTAACTTGGCAATTCAATATGTTATTGTATGACCAATTATCCCACATTTGAGAGTATCGTGATGTGAAATGATCTTCGATGTCATCTACCCTGCCACTACCATTACCACCACATTGTCACAGTAAGGGTTCCTCTAGATGTTGTTCGCATGTGCCAAATTCATTCGTACACCCAAGCACGGAAATATAAGCTTGAAACCATCTTCGAAAATATTGTGGGTGACTCTTCACGATGGCGTACTTCGGGAATACGATAGATTGCCATTTTATCGTGATGTATATTTGATGTGTGTGATAGCTGGTTAGCCGGAGCAGTGATTAACCCATGCTCTGCTAAGAGGTATAAACCTTGTTATCTTTACAATTAAAGAAATCCCAAAGACATATATATATATATAAAGTCCCCTCATTGATATGTTGATATTGTGTTTTAACATTCATTTCCATTTACAGGTAACCACATCTGAGCAATTAGAATTGATGTCACTTTGTGGATAAAAACTAAGAATATAGTAGTTTTAGTCTGGATTGATGTAATAGTTGAAATACGTACAAGGTCAATACATGACTCTGATGATCACCGGAGATAATGTGTCAAGTAGTTTTTACCCTAACAAGTCTATGTGTAAGTGGTCCATGGTAACGGAGTTACTAAGTTTTAACCCTGCCAAATCTAAGTGGTCCATAGTAACGGAGTTACTAAGTTTTAACCCTGCCAAATCTAAGTGGTCCATAGTAACGGAGTTACTAAGTTTTAACCCTGCCAAATCTAAGTGGTCCATAGTAACGGAGTTACTAAGTTTTAACCCTGCCAAATCTAAGTGGTCCATAGTAACGGAGTTACTAAGTTTTAACCCTGCCAAATCTAAGTGGTCCATAGTAACGGAGTTTAAGTTTTAACCCTGCCAAATCTAAGTGGTCCATAGTAACGGAGTTACTAAGTTTTAACCCTGCCAAATCTAAGTGGTCCATAGTAACGGAGTTACTAAGTTTTAACCCTGCCAAATCTAAGTGGTCCATAGTAACGGAGTTACTAAGTTTTAACCCTGCCAAATCTAAGTGGTCCATAGTAACGGAGTTACTGAGTTTTAACCCTGCCAAATCTAAGTGGTCCATGGTAACGGAGTTACTAAGTTTTAACCCTGCCAAATCTAAGTGGTCCATAGTAACGGAGTTACTAAGTTTTAACCCTGCCAAATCTAAGTGATCCATAGTAACGGAGTTACTAAGTTTTAACCCTGCCAAATCTAAGTGGTCCATAGTGAAAGTGCATGACATGCACCGTCCTTCAGTCACTGTACAACAATTTAATACAACAATTAAGGTTTAGACAATTTTGAAGACTATTTCAACTCCTTCTTTGGTACTGTGTCGATTTTTTCATCTAAATACAGAAATGGTCAACAAATACTAAACTTCAGTATTCCATAAGAATTTGTTTTCAATATATTTCTGTAGTTAAATTCTTTGGTATGATGTTGCCACAGCTCCAGGCACATTTGAAAGTAGTCATTGCGGCATGGTAGACGATAAAGCTGTCGAATTTCATGGCTAGCTGACCGGAAAATACACTGGATGAAAACGTTATTAAAATGTACGAATAAAGTATCAATTGACAGTTGATGTAAGTAAAGGTGATCAATATTGCCTAGGGACATTGAGTTCAAACTTGTATTAATTCATGTGATGCGGTGACTACATCCACGTGATGAGTATCGGACGTTATCGTGATATATGGTTTAGTAAGACGGTACTATACATGTAAACTCAGACCACTTCGTTAGTGGTCTTAGATGTAAATAAAGTCATGACTATCATTGCAAGTCAGACAACAATGATGGTTGCTACATGGAGAAAACTGTGACGTTAATCCAGCCCTAGTCTACACACAGTAATATCAATGCACTCTCGTCTTATTTTGACACAAAATATAATGAAAAGACTAAAATTGACAACTAGACTAACTAATTGTCCTATGTACTAAACGAACTGGTGCAGCACAACACATTATTGTAACGACAGTTTAATGACGTTGATAGAGCCATCTAGGTATCCTACGTAACTTGTAGCCACAGCATTATAAAACAATCTGAGGCTAGATAACAGCGCTGGAATGGTAATAGTATGACTGCATGGATTCCACATACAGCAGATAAATTGACCGTATGAAATGTTAACAGTCATTCTAATGGAATGTCCCCTTAGTGGGAATGTTTGCCATAGTAATTCAAGAACAGCTTATTTTAAATTTATCGGAAGCGACTCTAAACGTTGCCTGCAATTACTCTTAATTCTTTAGATCAAAACAATGCATATTATATTGGACACGATAGTTAATGGGCCAGCTTAGGACACTATTTGCATCTACATTTTAAAACTCGCCTGGTATCATACATCTATATTCATTGTTGCCCTAAAAAGTACACAAAACATCCATTTAGCATTTGATAATTTTACGTATGTGTGTTTCTCTACGACCTGATGAGTGAACCTAAAATGATGTCATCGAATCTTATATTCAGTTTGCTATGACAAAGACCAAACTGTACATACAGTGTAAGTACAATAACATTATGCATTTATTGATATGAAATTAAAATATGACATAAATAAAGTTCAGATATTATCCATTCCCGGCACCAATCTAATAACTCACATTGATCAATATCAGAGAGTTTTAGGCCGCATTCGTCTTTCGTTGGGCCATTCGTAGACCTGGGTCTACAAACACTACATTAATTAGCAAGTATAGAGGTGACAAACAAATATGAATCCACTCTGTCATCAAGAGATGACCTAAACACATTTGCTACATGTCCTCTACAAAAACATCGTATTCTGAAGTCTTAACCTACCAATCTGAAGTCTCTACCTATCAAATGACTTAGTCTATATCTGAAGTCTCTCAATCTACCAACCTGACTTAGTCTATATCTGAAGTCTGTCAACCTACCAACCTGACTTAGTCTATATCTGAAGTCTCTCAATCTACCAACCTGACTTAGTCTATATCTGAAGTCTCTCAATCTACCAACCTGACTTAGTCTATATCTGAAGTCTGTCAACCTACCAACCTGACTTAGTCTATATCTGAAGTCTCTACCTACCAACCTGACTTAGTCTATATCCGAAGTCTGTCAACCTACCAACCTGACTTAGTCTATATCTGAAGTCTCAGCCTACCAAGTGACTTAGTCTATAACTGAAGTATAACCTTACCAAGTGACTTAGTCTATAACTGAAGTCTAAACTTACCAAGTGACTTAGTCTATAACTGAAGTCTAAACTTACCAAGTGACTTAGTCTATAACTGAAGTCTAAACTTACCAAGTGACTTAGTATATAACTGAAGTCTAAACTTACCAAGTGACTTAGTCTATAACTGAAGTATAACCTTACCAAGTGACTTAGTCTATAACTGAAGTCTCAGCCTACCAAGTGACTTTAAGTCTATAACAGAAGTCTAAACCTACTAAAAGCATTCTCGCAAACCAGAGCTGATTTTCTCAACCTACTAATCATTGGATAGTATAGTGATCACGAGTCAAGTTGATTTTTCATTTTACCATGTAACTCATACTCACAACTGTTTACTGGCCAAATATATACTTAGTTTGTACGTATACAGGTTGTGTTTACAATCGTTTGCCAAACACAGGAGTGTTTCATTGTGTGTTATGGAGTAGAACAAGAAACTAAAAACTGTAGTTGATACACAGATCGAACAAAACATGCTGAAAAAATCATCAAAAGTTACAGCTACTGTCCCTTTAATCTGTCCACATAATTTCCATCCATCTATCAGTGAATTGGTCATTTTGAGATGGGGGAGGGTCAGATTTTAGAACTTTGGATGGGGGGGGGGGGGGGGTCACATTTTAGAAAAAACGAGTAGGGGGAGGGTCGCATTTTACAGCTCAGACATACCCTAAATCCCCCCCCCCCCCGCCAACCACTCGTAATTACTGAAGGCTCCCTTAGTGTGTGTTAGTGTGTATAAGTACACTGATTAACTGCTTAGTAAGTGTTAATGTGTATTAGTACACTGATTTACTGCTAAGTAAGTGTTAGTGTGTATTAGTACACTGATTTACTGCTAAGTAAGTGTTAGTGTATATTAGTCCACTGTTTTACTGCTAAGTAAGTGTTAGTGTGTATTAGTACACTGATTTACTGCGAAGTAAGTGTTAGTGTGTATTAGTACACTGATTTACTGCTAAGTAAGTAAGTGTTAGTGTGTATTAGTACACTGATTTACTGCTTAGTAAGTGTTAGTGTGTATTAGTACACTGATTTACTGCTAAGTAAGTGTTAATGTGTATTAGTAAACTGATTTACTGCTAAGTAAGTGTTAATGTGTATTAGTACACTGATTTACTGCTAAGTAAGTGTTAGTGTGTATTAGTACACTGATTTACTGCCAAGTAAGTGTTAGTGTGTATTAGTACACTGATTTACTGCTTAGTAAGTGTTAGTGTGTATTAGTACACTGATTTACTGCTTAGTAAGTGTTAGTGTGTATTAGTACACTGATTTACTGCTAAGTAAGTGTTAGTGTGTATTAGTACACTGATTTACTGCCAAGTAAGTGTTAGTGTGTATTAGTACACTGATTTACTGCTTAGTAAGTGTTAGTGTGTATTAGTACACTGATTTACTGCTTAGTAAGTGTTAGTGTGTATTAGTACACTGATTTACTGCTTAGTAAGTGTTAGTGTGTATTAGTACACTGATTTACTGCTAAGTAAGTGTTAATGTGTATTAGTACACTGATTTACTGCTTAGTAAGTGTTAGTGTGTATTAGTACACTGATTTACTGCTTAGTAAGTGTTAGTGTGTATTAGTACACTGATTTACTGCTAAGTAAGTGTTAATGTGTATTAGTAAACTGATTTACTGCTAAGTAAGTGTTAATGTGTATTAGTACACTGATTTACTGCTAAGTAAGTGTTAGTGTGTATTAGTACACTGATTTACTGCTAAGTAAGTGTTAGTGTGTATTAGTACACTGATTTACTGCTTAGTAAGTGTTAGTGTGTATTAGTACACTGATTTACTGCTTAGTAAGTGTTAGTGTGTATAAGTACACCGATTAACTGCTTAGTAAGTGTTAATGTGTATTAGTACACTGATTTACTGCTAAGTAAGTGTTAGTGTGTATTAGTACACTGATTTACTGCTAAGTAAGTGTTAGTGTGTAATAGTACACTGATTTACTGCTAAGTAAGTGTTAGTGTGTATTAGTACACTGATTTACTGCTAAGTAAGTGTTAGTGTGTAATAGTACACTGATTTACTGCTAAGTAAGTGTTAGTGTGTAATAGTACACTGCTTTACTGCTAAGTAAGTGCTAGTGTGTAATAGTACACTGATTTACTGC
>NC_135561.1:21970985-22065985 GCF_964340395.1 Glandiceps talaboti | reverse complement strand
GACGAGTTACCAGGGCTGCAGTCAATAATCTGATGTAAATCAACTCATACATATACACAATAATATATTCTATTAATAGCAACTGTGTACACATTTCACGATTTTCGAATTCCAAGAATATGATGGTGAAATGTCCTTGTCCTTGTCAGTAGAGATTGACAGAGTTAATGCTTTTCAATCTTGACGGTTATCAATATATTTATAAATTGATTGATTGCTCATCAAATACTTATAATGATAACCAATTACTTATAGTAAAACATAGACAAACTATAATCCTGTTTCCCCAGGGTCCTATTCCCTTGGGTCTGCTCCCTATGACCTGTTCCCCTGAGTCTTTTCCCCCAGGATCTGTTCCGTACGACTCTCGCAATAATGTACAATTTCTAGTAGTCGTACAAAATCGACTTGAGCGATTGATGAAATCTATTAAAGTCAAGACAGACGATATGTGAAGACAGTAGATTTGCATTCAAACTGCCATACCTACAGATTAACCTGTACATAATCTTACATTCAATCAATGGATAAGTTTTACTAAAGTTCAATATCTTCACTTTTATTTTCTATGAAAAAAATGTTTATATATAATATATGGATATGTATATCCTATCAGTCAATAATAGAAAGTAAACGTGAGTTGACGTACTATCCTCATTCCCTACAAAGTGAAGTTCATTAGAACTATTTTGGGTACTCAATATCCCTCTGATGATGTATAAAATATTTTGTGAACAAGGACAAAGAACTGTCGATCAACTAAAAAAAGTTTGATTGTTCACAAAGATGTTCGCGAACGAGGACGAAAGGTTGTCTGACGGTAGAAAAATTGTAGTAGATATTAAAGTAAAAGAAAACGGTGCGATATATTGACAACCCATGTTATCGTCTGAGAAATGGTGGTGCTAATGCTAACACTGTTACTTCACAACCGCATTCAAATTCATGTGAACGTACTCCTATATGTATATGTATTATCAATATATAGACACATAGAAATAATAAAAATATAATATACATGCAAGTAAGCTGACAAAAAAATAGTTTAGATAGGGTATCCAATTTATAAAGCATTGAAATAGGTAGTATGTAAGGTACACCATATCTTAAAGTCTATAGGCTGATAGGGTGTTCGATTGAAAAGTCGATGAAATAGGGTGTTCGATTCTAATAATAACGTATCAAAGTCCATCAATAAAATAATGTCTTCATTTCTTTACATCTGTAAGCTTTCACTGTTTTGGTTAGATTGTATTTTCTTCGGTCGACCTTTTGGTTTTGTAGGTGGTTGACTGCATCCTCCTTGCAGAACCTAGTAAATATACATCATACAAGAAATAGTTAGTTAGTTAGTTCGTTCGTTGGCTCGCTCGCTCGATCTCGTTGGTTAGTTGGTTTTATTCCCCAATAATCTAACAACAATCTTGTACAACCCGTCATATGATTTGACCCTTTAAGTGTTTTATTCCCCAATAATCTAACAACAATCTTGTACAACCCGGCATATGATTTGACCCTTTAAGTGTTTTATTCCCCAATAATCTAACAACAATCTTGTACAACCCGTCATATAATTTGACCCTTTAAGTGTTTTTATTCCTTATTTGTTTTATTTAGGTAGATCGGGGTTTTATTTTATTTCATTTTAAATTATTTTATTTGTATTTGATCTTTTAATTGTTTAATGAAAAATACATACTGCCCCTATGTGATGAAATATGTTTAGACATCACTGGGGAAAGAAAACAGACGTGCATGAAGGTCAAGAAGACAAAGAATTTCTCTTTTTTTCTTTCAATGGAAAACAATTTTATGGTCGGCGGCTTTAACTAGGGTCAGTCGGGACATCGGAAACACATCAACATATTGAACCAACCTGTTTCTTCCATTTCATCCTTCTATTTTGAAACCAGGTTTTCACTTGTAACTGTGTTAGTCCAAGGGATTCTGACAACTCCATTCTGTCTGGCGTTGATAAGTACTTTTGTTTATCGAATCTCTTTTCAAGTCCCACCAATTGAATTTCTGTAAACACGGTCCTACTTCGTCTACACTTCTTGTGTTTCGTTGCAATTTCTGGTGAAGGCGACCCCTTCCCTCGAAGGTACACAGGTACGGGGATAGGTAAGGGAGTGATACACGTTGATATACCATGGACTGTGTAAGACAATTGAAAATCATGATGTGATTTTACAGACTTCAAGAAAGGAATGAGGAAAGAGAAAAACAAATTGAAGTCAAAATAAACGTCGACTACAAACGACTGCTCCTGAGGTTTAATTTTGTTAAGTCAATTGTAACTAATTTTACTCTAATGTACTCGGTAAACGGTCACTCCTGGGGTTTACTATGGTTTAAATCATTAGCACAATACCCCCCTCCCACCTTTCTTTCGGACTGTCAGAATTTTAAGGTCCCCTTCGCATTCATAATTTAGTCATGGTTCCAATTCAATAGACATTTAAGACGTACATAGACGAGTACTTCAGATACGTCTAATAATCCATAGATTAAGGAACCTAACGAACATTGATAGACATCTTAGCTGGTACAAAGATATCGAACATTGATAGACATCTTAGCTGGTACAAAGATATCGTGGACGGAAAACGAAACAGAAAGTATATAGAAGAATACCAGTGACTTCGAAGGATTCGTTGTAAACCCAAGAGACGTGCAAACATATATGACATGAAAAATAAAGTGTGATATGAATATAGAGTCATTAGAAGAAAAGACACCTGTGCAATTAATGGACCTTTACTCCTTGAATAGACACATATGATATACCTCCATGCCTTGAATATAGGTATTAGGATCGGTCAGTTTCTTCGCATGAGGGGATGGGCGGTGGTTTGGTAGAGGGGTCACTTTGTTTGATATTGGGATTAACGTTGGGGAGGGGGTCATCCTGTTTTCAAAATTTTGGATAGGGGTGTTATTGTGTTTCGGATTGTGGTGGAAGAAAAAATCCATTTCTACAATGGCATGACCTTGTCTGAACTGTGGTATTTGTTCTTGTCCCCGTTTCTTATTACCTATATTCTGTAATATTAATTCACTTAGATTGACACTCAAACATTGACTGTACATGTACATAGACAGGTATTACCTTCTAGTTACAGAACTTGACATGTACATACTCTACTGTTGCACAATCAATGACCAATGCGTCACATATATTACACTTTGGGACAAAATTTGAAAGTAATGAAATTAAAGTTAAGGTAATTGTAATCTTCATAATATTAGATAGTTTATAAAAGAAGTTTAAAATTAATCTAAATTGTTCTACTCTTCAGTATGAAGGGGTTAATACGCATTGTACGCGTTCTACTTCGGCCACCACATTTCACCAGATTCCAGATTCTATTATACACAGAAGATATCAGCACCTGAGGTTCTCTAACATACCAGTAGTGACTTTGCTATATATGCAACTATACCACTGTTACAGACAAAAACTGGCCCATTTTTATGTGATTAATTGATAATTTTAGATAATGCTGTATTTTAAAGATGTGAAATTATTGCTAAGGGTAGTCGGGATCTAAAAATTACCTTAAGTTAAGACTCTTAATTAAAGTAAAAATACTCTCCAACTCTTCCCCTGCCAATGATACTACCGTCAGATTTGCTGACATATTTTGTTATAATGATGTCATTTACCTTATTAAGAAATTATATTTCAATCCTATGTATAAAGAATAGTAAATTGTTTCTGATACTTGACTGTGCTATCTTGTAAAGCTTGGAAGTTATAATTATTGCCTGAATTAGTCTGAACAGCCTAAAAATTGGCTTTTAAGAGTAAAAACCCAGAGCGTCTAGGGGGAGACCCCTAGGATACCCCCACAAGAGGTGGACACATCCCAGTCTCAAGCTCTTGCCCCTGTCTCTTACTGTCAAGATGCTATTAAACTTTTAAAAAAACAACAACATTTAGCATTTGTGAGACAAAGTCAAGCTGAGTCACGATATATATATATTAGTGATGGTGGTCAGCTTCTTTTATGTTTTACGGACAGGGGGGGGGGGGTCAGTGACTTTTTGTTTGCCCAATGGAAATATCCGCCGGACCCCTCCCCCAGCCCAGAGAAACTGACCGGTCCCTTAGTTAAATAGACTTCAGTGCCTTGAATAGACACCTATACGATGAATAGACCTCCATGCCTTGAATAGGCAGCTATGTAATGAATAGACCTTCCCGCCATGAATGGACACACTAGATAAATAGGTCTTTGTGCCTTGATAAACATGACTACGACATGGTACAATTTACAATGCATTACAATTATTACAATACGATAAAATTTACTGACCAATACATTACAATTACTATCAATACAATACAATGACTACAATACGATGCAATTTACTGACCAATACATTGCAATTACTACCAATACCAATACATTGCAATTACTACCAATACGATACAATTTACTGACCATCGCAATGCATTACAATTGGTACGATACAGCACAATTTACTGAGCAATTCATTATTTTACTTACCAATGTTTATAACGAAAATGGAAATCATGCCAAGTTTTGATAAAATTGCTGGGACCAAAGTAAATATCGATGTATTTTTGAATAAAAAAGAAACCAAAGTTATAGATAATAACATAGTGTAGAACAAATCACTATTCTTGTCTGATGGCAGAGGGGAGGGAGGGGTGTGATAGAACAGAAGGCAGGTGTGGTTGATAGTAGAATAGAGGGGAGGGGGGAGGTGATGATAGAACAGACATAATTACATACAGATAGCGTTATAGTGAAAGATAGATATGTGATGAATAGTAAAGCCTGAAACCAGTGCCTGTGTACGTCACAAAATACAACATTGATATTGGTGATGTATCTATATCAACCACACACGAATCACAACAATAAATGTTTACAACATTGCAAATGAACTAAGTTGTAATATAATGTGAAAATACTAGTACCTTGATTTTCATTTGCTGTTCTGTTGATATTCCGAAACTCAAAGGGAAAAAGTTGAGCAAAGTTTCTACCGTCTACAGTCTTCACGTTCACTTCACTCTTTTTTTCCGACTTGGAGCGTAGAATTTCATCGATAAAAAAACTTGGTTTCCGAAAATTCGTCAGATGAGATTGGTTAGAAAAGCCATGTATTGGCTGTGTCTGCGAAGGTCCAGTGCAATGCGGTGAGATAGCTGTAATAATGGGCAAGGCAGTGAGTGCCATCGGCAACATAGGACACGATTGGACTCCAACACATTGCATGCTACCTACTTCCCTAATGTTGGTCGACTAACGTCCTACGAGATACCACCAAACCCTATATAAACCTTAACTCGTAACGCTTGCTTCTTTCTTGAGTAGACGGAGAGATATGATATATATTTGGTGGCCACAGGTGTGCTTATCCCGTCTAAACTGCCACCAACCACAATGTTTAATTAATTCGGACGGTAATTCTAGATGTATACACATTCTCTATTCAGGAGAATATTCCATTATAGCAAGGGGGTTAGGTCGTGATTAGAGGGACACACTGTATAAAGTATCATGTAAAGTTGTGTGTAAATTATCGACATTAGTGATTTGCAATACCGTCGTGTATATCTACCCAAGTACTATAGTAATATATACTGCATATATTAAATGTTTGATGATAATCGTGACGTAATGTGTCCTAACAGCCTGAAGGTTGTCGTAGACTATATTTGATGATATATGTCAATCACTATAACATACTGGGGATTGATTCAACAACGTATTTCGGTTTAAAGCTACACATGGCTAGCCATGTATGATCTAATGTAACTCAACACAGTCACGCTAACAGTCGATTATCCAATTTTAAACAGCGAAGTGGTTAAAAAGATGAAACATTTCCATCACTAAATTGATCTGCTAACGTTGCCTCAAGTCTTGACAAAGTTTTGATAGAGGTCTGATTATTATTTGTCTGGGCTGGAACGTCACACGAGGTTGGGGTGCGAGACATGGTCTCACTTTAACAGCTAGTATAAACGCCCACGGCTACAGCTGACATCGTTAGAGTCGCTGTCAAGCAAACCATTCTCACTGGGGTATTTTGTTTTCCTTTGACCCTGCCTGTAATCATCTTCACTTAATGAATTCTCTGAGACGTCCTTTGAAGAAGCTGACCCTGTCAGTTGGTCCTTGGATGTCAGCTGCACACTTTACTCGGTAAATAATTATCTACTCCTTAACCAATCAAATTGAGATTTGGTATTATGTAGCAAAAATATGAGAGAAAGTTACAATTGATAATTTAGCATGAGTTGGAACAAGACAGAGACACAAAAGGGATAGGAAAACGTTTTCACATGAATACTGGGGTAGGGTAAGACGATGTATTTAAAGCGGTTTTATTTATAGTAATTTACGAAGACAGTTTGTCAGAGTCAGTCAAATATAATTAGCTATCATGGATGAATAAAGTTATAGCAATGCAAAGAAAATTACCAGTGATAACACTGTATCTAGCGTAATGGACACAATACATAATTATGTAAATTATACATAGATTACTTACATCGGTGAGTGCGTGCTCTATTAATATTTGCACGGCAGTACAATACTAAAATACAAATTACAGAGATATGCAATGAGCACACCAACGTTCCATGATTGTGTATAAATGTACACGACTTCACGCTGTTTATGTTTTGGGGAAATGTGATGTTTTGGATAAACATATGTAATATGATAAAACCGTAAATGGTGTGTGAATGGCAGTATAATTCCTCAGAATATTTGCACTCATGCTTGCATTTTATTTCTGCTGTACCACTGACAACTGCGTATTTTACTCACATACCTGACTACACCATTCTGCCACCGACCAACTCTTAATATTCCATAAGTAACCAGTTACCACATACGATAAGTAACCAGTAACCACATACTATGAGTAACCAGTAACCACATACTATAAGTAACCAGTAATCACATAATATAAGTAACCAGTAACCACATACTATAAGTAACCAGTAATCACATAATATAAGTAACCAGTAACCACATACTATAAGTAACCAGTAATCACATAATATAAGTAACCAGTAACCACATACTATAAGTAACCAGTAATCACATAATATAAGTAACCAGTAACCACATACTATAAGTAACCAGTACCCACATACTATAAGTAACCAGTAACCCCGTACTATAAGTAACCAATAACCACATACTATAAGTAACCAATAACCACATACTACAAGTAACCAGTAACCACATACTATAAGTAACCAGTAACCACATACTATGAGTAACCAGTAACCACATACTATAAGTGAGCAGTAACCACATACTATGAGTGACCAGTAACCACATAATATAAGTAACCAGTAACCACATAATATAAGTAACCAGTAACCACATACTATTAGTGACCAGTAACCACATACTATAAGTGATCAGTAACCACATAATATAAGTAACCAGTAACCAAATACTATTAGTAACCAGTAACCACATACTATAAGTAACCAGTAACCACATAATATAAGTAACCAGTAACCAAATACTATTAGTAACCAGTAACCACATACTATAAGTAACCAGTAACCACATAATATAAGTAACCAGTAACCACATAATATAAGTAACCAGTAACCACATACTATAAGTAACCAGTAACCACATACTATAAGTAACCAGTACCCACATACTATAAGTAACCAGTAACCACATACTACAAACATCTTTGATAACTTATCGTAATTGGTCCCCATTCATGTCATAGGTTATATCCCCACAGGTATAGACAGACGGAAAGATCTCATACCAAGCTGCATCCAATTTGCTGCACTACTAGATGTTGCCATACATACATGCAGACAGACATACATACATACATACATACATACATACATACATACATACAGACATATACATACAGACAGACAGACAAACAGACAGACATACATTTATACATACATACATACATACATACATACATATATACATACATACATACATACATACATACACACAATACACATACATACATACATACATACATACATACATACATACATACATACATACACAATGCAATCAATAATTAACAATACATACTAACGTTGATTTAATAACTTTCCGTTAAAAGTTCAACCATATCCAAGTCACTAAGATTACAAACTTAAAACTTACAAATGTACATTGCACGCGAGGACCCCCCCCCCCACGTGACGCCCCTATATCACCGCTGTGAATGACAGTGTCAGTGAGGTATGTGTCCCTCCGTATCAACAAAACACACGATTCCAATACCAACAAAATACACATCCTCTCTCAATCAGCGTGACATGTGTTTTCTCAGCCGTTTGTTGTCTATTGAAGAGTCCTGTACACGCCTTTGTATCGCCATGATCCGTATGTTTGTATCGCCATGATCCGTATGTCAAATCACAAGAGCAATGATTGTAGTTACAATACTGTTCAAAGGTATGACTTTCTTCACAGTGCACAAGACACTTAGTGTTTGCACATATCAATGCGGCACATGTCCCTCCCCATATCAACGAAACAAATTTCCCCTCCCAGGTAAACATGCATGTGTCCTTTAAATCAACAAACTATATGCCTCCTATATCAATAGGACATGGCAGCGGTGTGTGCCCAGTGGGTGGCCTGATGCTAAAGATCGATTTTCTGTATTTACTCATTCCAGCTGACTGCATAGACTGTTCTATATTTCTCTGTATCATACGTTTATCAAAGCGGCCATTTGTATGAGTGGTAATTTTACCAACAGTTTACAACGACCAGCCTTCCTTATATCATTAGTGGTTAAACTAAAAACACACACACGTGCAGTACATATCAAGTAACGAGCATTGTCATATATCTTGTGTCTAACTTATCGCTTATTTTTTAACATTTAGTTACAAACAAACCCGATAGTTTAAATTGCGATTAATTTCAGTGAATGTCAGCTCTAGCGTGATAGATTGTTCAATTTAATTACGAAGTATTGACACCTCTAGCAGTCACGTGACGTCAATGTACAATGTATTTTTGGGTTTGCTATAAGTGAAAGAAACTCACCATAAGACTTTATGAATTTCATTCTCACTTGGTGGCGCTGTTTGGCGAGTCTTGGCAAAGTTTGAAGAGTATTGGTCAATGTTCCTTCAGTAATATATTTTGAGATATATTTACAGTTTTTTAAATTTGTTTTCTTTCGACATAGTAATTCTTTTCCGTGACTTATCACTCACTGATAGTTTATAAGCACACCAGATCTACAACAGGAAACTTTGGTTTTGACGAATCTTGTATTACTATCTAAAAAACTACCACTGAATTTTCATTTCCTAAAATGAAATCGATTGCCAGACATTGTGCATTCTTGACTACACTTTGTATAGACTTTTCTATGTAACACTTCGTATCTGTGTATCATAGTAATCACCAAGATTGTCAAGGGAATGAAAGAATTGTCTTGACTATGTCTCATTAAATAAAAAATACATTATTCAAGGATAATACCAAGGTTTGTGAGATATCCAAACTCATAAGAATTGAATAAAACCGGCCAATTACAAGAGAGTAAATGTACCTGTAATTAAGTTAAGATGGGTTTGGAGTTATTCCCATCAACATCTTGTGGATTGGCGAATTTTTGGCAAATGTAGAGATATTTTAAAGGTGGGAAAACATAACGATCATTTGATTTGGTGGAGGTGGGGAATTAAATTTACAGAATCGGTAGTGTACTTAATTTTGTCAATATAACGGGTTGATTGTTACATTCATGGCGACGTCACTAAAGTTCATTAAAAAATCTTAATACAATATTACTTAACAATTGGAGTAGAGTAGAGTAGAGTAGAGTAGAGTAGAGTAGAGTAGAGTGCAGTACAGTACAGTACAGTACAGTACAGTACAGTACGTAAAACATGAACTCAGTGAGGCCGGATATCCATTATTGCAACAGAAAGAATATAGCACCGGATCGTAGCACACCTGCACTGTACTAGTCTAAGGACTATCAGTTTGTTAAATAAATAATTTGTTAAATAGTAACTAGCGAGTCATTCCGCCATTTTGGCACAGCGTATCTACCAGACCTACATAATACACTCTGTATTCTGCAAGTAGATAACGACATTTACTCCGTTGACGGTTGGTTAACTCATCATGACCAGGTAAAATGACGTAAACGGCAACTTTACGGTAGGTAATATGTTGACTAAATCGGTGGATAAAACTGATTAATATAAAGTGATATTTTGTTGGTCTCATTGACCTTAAATTTCAGTCACCTGTGTACCGTTGTTGTCTTTCATACCAGCTGTTTGATGAATTCGAAGGAGAAGAAGGGGGGGGGGGTACTACTAGCTCAGGTACGTTTCTGTCTCGTACGTTAAAATTCAGACCACCAAATAGTTTGATGATCTGAAGTTAAATGAACGTGTTCAAATAAGTGTCATGTGGTGGCGCACGTACACTCAAACTCGTTTTTCCGTATAGAGTATAACTATGGATAGCACAGCATGGATCCAATGCTATATTGTAGAATAACACAGCATGGATTCAATATACTGTAGACTAGTACAGCATGGATTTAATATACTGTAGACTAGTACAGCATGGATCCAATGCTATACTGTAGACTAGTACAGCATGGATTTAATGCTATACTGTAGACTAGTACAGCATGGATTCAATATACTGTAGAATAACACAGCATGGATTTAATATACTGTAGAATAACAGCATGGATTCAATATACTGTAGACTAGCACAGCATGGATTCAATGCTATACTGTAGAATAACTGACAGATCTGTACATTTCCCTGTATGCTAAGTGACTGACAGATCTGTACATTTCCCTAGGCCCTGTATGCTAATTGACTGACAGATCTGTACATTTCCCTAGGCCCTCTATGCTAAGTGACTGACAGATCTGTACATTTCCCTAGGCCCTGTATGCTAATTGACTGACAGATCTGTACATTTCCCTGTATGCTAATTGACTGACAGATCTGTACATTTCCCTAGGCCCTCTATGCTAAGTGACTGACAGATCTGTACATTTCCCTAGGCCCTCTATGCTAAGTGACTGACAGATCTGTACATTTCCCTGTATGCTAAGTGACTGATAGATCTGTACATTTCCCTAGGCCCTCTATGCTAAGTGATTGACAGATCTGTACATTTCCCTAGGCCCTCTATGCTAAGTGACTGACAGATCTGTACATTTCCCTAGGCCCTGTATGCTAAGTGACTGACAGATCTGTACATTTCCCTAGGCCCTTTATGCTAAGTGACTGATAGATCTGTACATTTCCCTAGGCCCTGTATGCTAAGTGACTGATAGATCTGTACATTTCCCTAGGCCCTCTATGCTAAGTGACTGACAGATCTGTACATTTCCCTAGGCCCTCTATGCTAAGTGACTGACAGATCTGTACATTTCCCTAGGCCCTTTATGCTAAGTGACTGACAGATCTGTACATTTCCCTAGGCCCTTTATGCTAAGTGACTGACAGATCTGTACATTTCCCTAGGCCCTTTATGCTAAGTGACTGACAGATCTGTACATTTCCCTAGGCCCTGTATGCTAAGTGACTGATAGATCTGTACATTTCCCTAGGCCATCTATGCTAAGTGACTGACAGATCTGTACATTTCCCTAGGCCCTGTATGCTAAGTGACTGACAGATCTGTACATTTCCCTAGGCCCTGTATGCTAAGTGACTGACAGATCTGTACATTTCCCTAGGCCCTGTATGCTAAGTGACTGACAGATCTGTACATTTCCCTAGGCCCTGTATGCTAAGTGACTGACAGATCTGTACATTTCCCTAGGCCCTGTATGCTAAGTGACTGACAGATCTGTACATGTCCCTGTATGCTAAGTGACTGACAGATCTGTACATTTCCCTAGGCCCTGTATGCTAAGTGACTGACAGATCTGTACATTTCCCTAGGCCCTGTATGCTAAGTGACTGACAGATCTGTACATTTCGTTCTATATATGGCATTGAATGTTGTCCTTTTTGTTGTAGATTCTATCAAGTTTGGAATAAACGACATCCATTGAATGGTTGCGTTCAATTTCCTCTAATAATGTTTACCCATGGAAACACACACCAACGAAGCTTGGAATTTGTTTTGGGTTTTGTAGTAACAACTGCTATTCTGACGTCACTTATGAGTTTTGAAACGTCATCAACATCGAACAACTGGTGGGTTGTTGTTAGATTGGATGCCTGGATGACGACACATTACAGACTACCTAGCGAGAACACAAAAATAAGTCAGAGAATAGCAAGTGAGGGCGGTACTTGTACGTGTTCAGACCTTCATGTTCCAGGGGCTATTCATGGGCCCTTTTCAAGAAATTTGAAACCACGTCGTGATGTTGAGTTGGAGAAACACTATGCAGAAATATCACAAGACGAGGAACCGATAATCACCTGTAGAATGTTATCACCATTATCGTACGTTGGGGGCGGTATAACAGTTGATGCTCTGGGGTCGGTAAGGATAGTTGGTTTAACTGTCGACTTTGACGCTTTTACTGGCATAGCTGTGACGGAAGAACGATATGTTCTTGTAATTCATTCCACAAAGAAACTCGGTGAATTGACTGTTGGTTCACTAGACTTAAAAGAAAGTGTACAAATTGATGGAAATGGCACTCAAATATTGCGTCTATCTTTCGACCAAAGACAAAGTGTTACTGAGTATATTAATCTCATATTAAAATCACTGATTTATCATAATACATACTATGATATTAACATACGTGATATCTTAGAAGTTAAACTTGTAAATTTCAACATTGATATCCATGTTCATATCTGTCGAAGTCGTCGACCAACGATATATAATCAACACACTAATGATGACATCACCAAGAAGGTCACCGTTATCACTAAAACGTTTGAGCGGTACGAGTGTATTGAAAGGCTTGTCGTCAGTGTAAATAGATACTACCCTGGAATGACAATCCTTATTGCAGACGATTCTGAAAAACCACAACAAATTCTCGGTAACAACGTCAAACAATTCATTATGCCTTATAAGGAAGGTTGGTTTGCAGGCCGCAACCTCGTTCTGAGTCAAGTTCAAACCAGGTACTTTGTATGGGTAGACGACGACTTCATATTTACAGAAAATACAAAGTTAGAAAATTTCATCCAGAAATTCGAAGATTCCAGAATATCGTTAGATATGATCGGAGGCTTCTTTGAAGACGTCAATGGTACAAAATATATTCTGAGTGTTTTTTTCAAGACAATAGAAATTAACAGTGGGGATGCTGCTGGCGACTGTATGCTTCGAAATCGTGGCTTTCAAAGGAATATTGAAGAATACCCAGAATGCATGATTGTTGATTTGGTAACTAATTTCTTCATGGCAAAAACCCAGAAAGTTAGGGCAGTAGGCTTCGACCCACAGTTTGAACGGGTGGGACACACGGAACATTTTGTAGATGGTTTTGGCAAGCTACGTGTTGCCAGTTGCAAAGACGTATTCATAATACATAAAAGTGACAAAAATAATATCAAATATAAAAAGTTCAGACGTGGTGGAGAAAGCAGCCATATAAGTCGTTACTACGGGCATGAACAATATGTAATGTTTAAGAACAATTTGAAGTGTTTTCGACTAGGTTGACATAGTAGGACGAATGTACATAGACACAGGGCACTTTAAACGTAGGCTGGTATTGGGTACTCGTAGGCTAGTACGTAGACTAGCAGTGGGTACTCGTAGGCTAGTACGTAGACTTGTAGTGGGTACTCGTAGGCTAGTACGTAGACTAGTAGTGGGTACTCGTAGGCTAGTACGTAGACTTGTAGTGGGTACTCGTAGGCTAGTACGTAGACTAGCAGTGGGTACTCGTAGGCTAGTACGTAGACTTGTAGTGGGTACTCGTAGGCTAGTACGTAGACTAGTAGTGGGTACTCGTAGGCTAGTACGTAGACTTGTAGTGGGTACTCGTAGGCTAGTACGTAGACTTGTAGTGGGTACTCGTAGGCTAGTACGTAGACTTGTAGTGGGTACTCGTAGACTAGTACGTAGACTTGTAGTGGGTACTCGTAGGCTAGTACGTAGACTTGTAGTGGGTACTCGTAGGCTAGTACGTAGACTAGTAGTGGGTACTCGTAGACTAGTAGTGGGTAGACACATATAACAATGAGATCAAGTAAATGAACCTGAACATGAACAATATATTCCAAATTTTTGTATTATATCATCATTTTTTGTTTCTTAAAATTTGGATATTGGTTGTACACACAATAAAGTAAACATAGCGCCAATGGCATTGGAGCACAACTCTGTAGTTTATTATGACTGTGTTATTTAAAACAATGTTTCATTTCCCCACATATCCGCCCTCTTGTTACCCATGCAATATACGCAATTATTATAATGTTGCTATGGCCGGTATCTTCGTTGCTGGTGACTATATGTAATTTTTTTTTTAAATTTTGAAAGTTTATCTAATTGCCTAATCATTTAATATTATATTGTTATATTGCGATATATATCACCATTTCACTATTACAGTACTGTTGCTATGGGCATGGTGTTTGGTCTAGTTGCTAGGCATGTACGTGTTCATTTGCTGAATGTTTATATATTTGCCTATCCAGCTTGTTGAGGGGCTAGGTTGCCCGTTAAACAGCTCGATTTATATTCTTTTCTGGTCTTATCCAATCGTCGACTTTATCTGCAGTTTGTGTTCTGTGTCACGGTCTGTGTGGAGTTCCAATTTCGTTCTACAACACACAAGCGATCGACATTTATATATTTCACAGAGTTAAGGTTGCTTTATGTACCCACACAATGTCAACTACTCCAAGAAATAACCAACCCCAAGTGAGTTAGATTAAACTGGTTTAGTTCAGCGGTCAAACTATGTTGGAATTTATACAAAAGAGACACAAGTCAATACAATACGTACCTTAGGAATATTAGTCAACTTCGTGCTAGAAACTTGAATAGAAACACATAAAAGGTGATAAATACTTGATCGATCATATTTTAATGCGTAATTATACAGTACCTACCCCCCCCCCCCCCACCCGCTCCACTTCAGAGATGTACACTACATTACACACTGTAAACTAACAGTGGCAATCAACTTCATCGTCCATACATAACATGCGGAGAGATTCCTTTACAAATATATGTGGGCTTTGTGAAAAAGGTCTGTCATTGGCCATGGGCTGTAACCGGTACTAATTAGTCTTGGAAATACTTAGCCAGCAGAGTTTTCTCTTTCAAGCGAGAGAGAGAGAGAGAGAGAGAGAGAGAGAGAGAGAGAGAGAGAGAGAGAGAGAGATAGAGAGAGAGAGAGAGAGAGAGAGAGAGAGAGAGAGAGAGAGAGAGAGAGAGAGAGAGAGACAGACAGACAGACAGATACTGAGACAAAGGAAGGCATACACGTACACAAATTTAAATGCATTCACATGGCTGTCACCCAAATCAATACTATTAAATATGGGTTATAGAAATAATTGGGGTGAATTCACTCGGTAAATAAGCGCCCCTGAGGTTTAATTTGGTTCAAATCATGAGCAACATTTTTCGACCCCCCCCCCCTCTTTCAGACCGTCAGAATTTTCATGGCATTTACCCTCAATTTTTTTCATGCCCCCTCCCCTCAATTTCTCCCTAGGCTCCCCCCTGCCGTAATTCTGCTCCCAGCCTAAAAATCAAGGGATACCTACTAGTATTTATTCTGTTCTTGTATTTATGACATTAATATTTATGGAGAATGTACGCATGTTTAGTGTATTCCATGTTACTCACAGCTACAAGGCATGTGGCTCAGGGTAGTTATGGCGCCTCCAGCGACAGAACTTAGAATTCATTTATCAAAATTAATTAGTTGCACATTTTGCCGCTGTAGGCACCCTTTGAATGGTCCGGGTGTTATGTTATATCATTCAATTATCAAAGATAATGTTAGGGACCTGTCAGTTTCTTCAGCCTTGGGGGGGGGGGGGTGTCACCCTATTTTCGGAATTGGCAGACGTGGGGGGGGGGGGGTGTCACCCTGTTTTGAAAATGTTGAACGGGGGGGGGGGGCATTGTGTTCTGGATTTTGATGGAGGAAAATTAAAAAATCCATCAATCTATAGTGGTATGACCTTGTCTGTGGAATTTTTCTTGTCCCCTTTTTTAAAAATATTATTTCACCAGGAGTGATGCTCAAACATAACTTTTCATATACATATACATATACAATATATTACCGGGGTACCTACCACACTAGTTACAGAACATATGTCATGAAGATACTTGGGTATTGCACAATGAATGGCGAATATGCTTCACATATTGCACTTTGGGACAAAAGTTGAAAGTTCCGTAATAGTATATGGGTAGTTTATAAATTTAAATCTAAATTGTTCTACTCTTCAGTATGAAGGGATTTACACGCACTGTATGCTTTCTATTTCGGACACTACATGTTATCAACACTACAAATCATCACATCTCATCAGATTTCAGTTTGTGTTATACATAATACATGTAATAGGTATGAAGACTTTACATTCTCTAACATAGCAGTGAGTTTACTATATCTGCAACAGTAATGCCACTATACCAATGTTACGGACACTACCTGGCCTATTTTTACGTGTCATGCAAAACTCATTTACAACTTTAATACATTAACTTGATCTTTTCGAAGCTGTGAAATATTATCTTACATGTAAAGGCTATGTATAAACTAAAATTGCCATAATAGAATCAAAACATCTCCAGATCTGCTAGGGGGAAGACCAGCTAGGACTACCTCACCCAGAGGTCACTCATGCAGTCAACCAACAATCAGATCCACCAATATTTGACTGTCATAATGTTAAACAGTAATTGCCAATTTCAGTATGTCTTTTAGAGATGTGAAATTATTGCCAGGATAGTCTAAAACTTGCCAACTCTCCCCTGAAAATGAAGCAACCATCACATGTGCTGACCTTTACTATAATGATACCATTTCATTTATTCATTTTTATTGCCAATATAAATTAAGTGACAATTACATAATGACAGGAAATAAATAAACAATTTGGTATTTTGGAGTCAAAAAAATAGATTTCGCTAATCAAGTTTGGCTCTGTACCTCAGAGTTCATATGCATCAACAGTGACAAGGGCTACACAGACTTTATTTAACTTTTTTAAGAACATATTTCAACCCTATGTGTAAAGAATAGTTTAATTTCTCATACTTGATGGTACTGTCATAAAGTTATTGCCTGAAAGGCTCTGAATAGTCTAAAAGTTGGCTTTAAGAGTCAGAAAACCTCAAAAGCTTCTAGGTGGAAACCCCTTGGGACCCCATGAGAGGTCTACATATTCTCATCTCAAAACTTTCCCGTACCTTTTAGTCAAGATGCTATTAAACCCATTTTCAATGTATTTACTCTGTGTAGTTGCTAATAATTATGCTATCTTATAAAGTATTTAGTTTCTGAGTCACGATCAAATACCTGTCATGTAAATAGGATTTATGTATGTATGTGTGTGTGTGTGTGTGGGGGGGGGGGTTTCACTATATTTTAGAATTAAGTGATGGGGGGGGGGGTCAGCCTGTTCTCAGTTTTACAGATGGGGGGGGGGGGGTCAGTGACTTTACATCAGCCCAATGGAAGAATCCCCCCCCACCACAGAAACTGACTGGTCCCTTATGTTAAATATCATTCAATTATCAAAGATAATGTTAACCAATGAGCACATTTTATGCTGGGGTCCTAATGTATGATACTCACCTCCCCCCCCCCCCCCCCACCACACACACACACACACACACTTCTCACATTCTGGAGATGTACAGTATTGTGCAATACATTAACATAACTGGCAGTGTGGAAATCGACTTCAGCCTCCAGATATAAAAAGATATTTCTTTACAAATAGATGTGGGCTTTGCAAGGAGAGATTTCACATTGGGGTGTAACCTATACTTGGAGATCTTTGTAGCCTCTCATTTTGGAGTGGTGCCGGACTGTTTATAGGAGAAAAGGGGAAACAATCTGGTAAGATGTTAGTGTGACAGAGTTGAGATGTTGACTTTTATGTCCAAGCAATGTTGGTAAGTACCCATCTAGTCTTTGGGAGTTCTGGCCATACCAGTCTGGCTTCTAGGATCTGGCTAAGTACCCATCTAGTCTTTGGGAGTTCTGGCCATACCAGTCTGGCTTCTAGGATCTGGCTAAGTACCCATCTAGTCTTTGGGAGTCATGGTCTCACTCTCACAACTAGCTTGATGATAATATAATCATATTTTATCCTCAATTTCTCAAAAGAAGACACAAAGGATTGGTTTACTCATTATTTTAATGTATAAGGTATTTTAAAACTTGTACACTTGGACAGAATGTAATGCCCGCTACATATATTACTTGTCTGTGTATAAATACAGATTGTGATATCCATTACACTGTCAGTAATTTGTCAACCGGCCATCTTGTTTGGTGGATTATGGGAAATGTGATATACCATTGATAATCATGAATCAATCACAATTATAAACAATCTTGTTACATTGCGTGTAACCATGGATACTGTAGTCTTGGTTACCCAGACCTTGCCAATATGGCTATCCTTTGGATCACATCAGACAAGGTAATACCACAACTAGAAATAATCCCATAGTCATTTGCATCTGAGTCAATCTGATCAATATCTGATGTACCATAGTGTATGTGTATGTAACAAGTGCTCACAGAAGAATAAACGATACTAAATGTAAGAGCCAAAAAGAAATCATGCTGAGTATATTACACTGAATTGTATCTGGGCATGTTTAGTATGGATGACAGCATTGATATTCTAAAGTGTTGTCACTCTGTATGACTGTAATCATAGTATTGTGTATAAAATCCACACTTCATGATCTTGACAGTCATCTAACCAACCCCCCCCCCCCCCACCCATGTGAAACAAATCTTTTACATATACATGTATGTTTTTAACTTTTTATAATGTATTGAGTTACAAACAAGGACTTGCCATATGTTGTTTCACATTGATTTTTCAAGTAGAAAGCCATCATAAAATTGTGATACAAATTAATATATAAATACAAATCAAATACCAAATCTCCATCCATACACGTATGCTCACTTTTAGTGTGTGGGATGAGATGACACTGTCACCATTAGAAAGGTTTAGATACACATTATGATGTCTACGGAAGCATTATTGTGCAGGTGTACAAGTAATGATGTGTGTGATTACAAAGAGAAAAAAAAAAGTAATGATGTGTACAAAGTTGTGATCAGAACACAAACTTGAAAGACAGTGGAATGTACACATACACGTTGGAACCTCAGTCTATCCAGAAGGCCAAACACATAACTTTGTTTTCCAAACTTGTCTGTACTTTAGACATTTTTCCTGCAAGTACCCAAATGAAAACCCTGGCAATTACTTTACAGTTACATTTCTGAACTTTAGCATAAAAAATTACATTTAATACAAAAAAATAGCACTAATGGTACTGTAGCACAACTGTACAGTTTTTAAAAATGTTCATTCACATGCTGATCCATGCTAGGTATAGGTGTTCATTTCCTCGGTAGTTTTGGATTTAAAGTTTTTTGACCACAAATGGCATGACCCAAATCACACACCTGTGTGATGTGATCATTTTGATTTTAACAATTTCCCAACTAGACACCAAAAGTAATGTCCCCTCAAATAACAAAGCAATCTGTGTGGCAGATTTTGAGTTCAAGTCACACACACACACACACAGACAGACAGACGGACACCGCACTGTGCCTATCGCACGACAAACCTTATCAGTTCAGCTGTGCTAAAAATGACAAAAAATTAACATGTATTTAAAGTTACATGTAGATTGCCCTTTTGACGGAACAATGCCAGATACAGATCATGTACGTCGTCTTTTAATCATATGTATAGAATTAACATAGAACACACATACATATGTGCATCTAAACCTCTCTATTAAGAAACATTAAATACATGTACGTGTAGTCTATATTGACTGATATACAATCCACATAATGATAGCAATCATACAACTTTATGGTGACTGTCTACAAAAATGTTCCTATCTCAGCAGACTTATTGATGTAGAATTACATGAATTTATCAGTTTTGAAAAAGTAGTAATTTTTATGATGGTGACAGTAAGCTAACGTCAAGACTGTCCTACAGTATAACAAACCTTACAACTTAGATGAAACCAGTCAGAATGATGATATAAAACAGTCTCAGATGACTATGTTATTATGTTATCCAATTACAGCACATTAGAACAATCTCAGATGACTATGTTATTATGTTATCCAATTACAGCACATTAGAACAATCTCAGATGACTATGTTATTATGTTATCCAATTACAGCACATTAGAACAGTCTCAGATGACTATGTTATTATGTTATCCAATTACAGCACATTAGTAGCACATACATTATACATCAAAATAATTGGTATACAGCTCAAGTATACATAGTCCAAAAATGATCAATGAATTTCACCTAAATTTGCATAACAATTCCTCACTTGAAGAAGAACCCCTCAACTATGAGTCTTTGGCTACTAGGACCCCCTGTGACGATAATTCTTTTTTCTCTGATAGGTCTTCACTTGTAGGAACTTCTCCTCGGACTCGGATGTTATATTTCTCTCTGTACTCATTGATGTCTTTTCCCTTCTTCATAAGCTGGTCATTCAACTGATCCACCAGTCTATTCAGCTGTAGATATAAAGACAGACATAGGTTAGTACTGTAGATATAAAGACAGACATCACATGATTAGTACTGTAGATATAAAGACAGACATCACATGATTAGTACTGTAGATATAAAGACAGACATCACATGATTAGTACTATAGATATAAAGACAGACATCACATGATTAGTACTGTAGATATAAAGACAGACATCACATGATTAGTACTGTAGATATAAAGACAGACATTACATGATTAGTACTGTAGATATAAAGACAGACATCACATGATTAGTACTGTAGATTTAAAGACAGACATCACATGATTAGTACTGTAGATATAAAGACAGACATCACATGATTAGTACTGTAGATATAAAGACAGACATTACATGATTAGTACTGTAGATTTAAAGACAGACATCACATGATTAGTACTGTAGATATAAAGACAGACATCACATGATTAGTACTGTAGATATAAAGACAGACATCACATGAATAGTACTGTAGATATAAAGACAGACATCACATGATTAGTACTGTAGATATAAAGACAGACATCACATGATTAGTACTGTAGATATAAAGACAGACATCACATGAATAGTACTGTAGATATAAAGACAGACATCACATGATTAGTACTGTAGATATAAAGACAGACATCACATGATTAGTACTGTAGATATAAAGACAGACATCACATGATTAGTACTGTAGATATAAAGACAGACATCACATGATTAGTACTGTAGATATAAAGACAGACATCACATGATTAGTACTATAGATATAAAGACAGACATCACATGATTAGTACTGTAGATATAAAGACAGACATCACATGATTAGTACTATAGATATAAAGACAGACATCACATGATTAGTACTGTAGATATAAAGACAGACATCACATGATTAGTACTATAGATATAAAGACAGACATCACATGATTAGTACTGTAGATATAAAGACAGACATCACATGATTAGTACTATAGATATAAAGACAGACATCACATGATTAGTACTGTAGATATAAAGACAGACATCACATGATTAGTACTGTAGATATAAAGACAGACATCACATGATTAGCACTGTATATATATAGACAGACATCACATGATTAGTACTGTAGATATAAAGACAGACATCACATGATTAGTACTGTAGATATAAAGACAGACATCACATGATTAGTACTGTATATATATAGACAGACATCACATGATTAGTACTGTAGATATAAAGACAGACATCACATGATTAGTACTGTAGATATAAAGACAGACATCACATGATTAGTACTGTATATATATATAGACATACATCACATGATTAGTACTGTAGATTTAAAGACAGACATCACATGATTAGTACTGTAGATATAAAGACAGACATCACATGATTAGTACTGTAGATATAAAGACAGACATCACATGATTAGTACTATAGATATAAAGACAGACATCACATGATTAGTACTGTAGATATAAAGACAGACATCACATGATGAGTACTGTAGATATAAAGACAGACATCACATGATTAGTACTGTAGATATAAAGACAGACATCACATGATTAGTACTGTAGATATAAAGACAGACATCACATGATTAGTACTGTAGATATAAAGACAGACATCACATGATTAGTACTGTAGATATAAAGACAGACATCACATGATTAGTACTGTAGATATAAAGACAGACATCACATGATTAGTACTGTAGATATAAAGACAGACATCACATGATTAGTACTGTAGATATAAAGACAGACATCACATGATTAGTACTGTAGATATAAAGACAGACATCACATGAATAGTACTGTAGATATAAAGACAGACATCACATGATTAGTACTGTAGATATAAAGACAGACATCACATGATTAGTACTGTAGATATAAAGACAGACATCACATGATTAGTACTGTAGATATAAACACAGACATACATGTACTGTGCTCACACTTAGAATAACTACTTTAATACAGTATATATCAGGTGCTCTAAGAATAATAAAATAATAAAAAGATGAAAAGTAAAGACTTGAAAGAATGGAAAACACAGCTATCAAACATGAGACAATACACCTGTAGACTTTAAGGGCTATCGCTACAACCCTATCCTAAATGGCATTTTGATTTTTAACATTTAACTGGTCCTCTTGTCTATGATCACAGCCGTGTTTCAATGGTCTAGAAGCCACACCCCACCACATACATAACGTGTGCAAGATACTACATGATTACCTTATACTAGTATTTGAATAGGATACAATGTACGTAATGATCAGAGTAATGTTGAAGTGTCACATTTCCATGATGACACCTACATTTTTTGTAATTGTGGATTCATGATGTGACCTTATGGCATGATTTATATGACTTCTTATGTATTCAACCAATCATATTTGATACAGGAATGCCATGCTAGACCAGCTTAAAATAGGAGTCAACATAGACAAGGAAAGGACAGGGAAATTCAAAATCAAAATGTCAGTTATGATAGCAAATACATGTTGTGTAGTAGCACTAGTCCTTGGAGTGTACAGGTAGGCTAGACAATATTAGACAACACTAGAGGAGAAAGATGACATCTGTGACACTACAAAGTATGGTAATGCCATTAACTGGTTCAAAACATAAACTATAGAATAATAACAATTATTTCTAAACTTCCTGATTTTGTTCTGATACAAAATGCCATCAAGAACAAAAGGTGTGCGAGTTTGATGACAGACATCCTTCATGAGGCTTTGTCAATCTAGGGTGACTGATTGATTGATTGGTTGATTGATTGATTGATCGAATTAATTGACTGATTGATTGACTGACTGCAATTTTACATTTATGATTCTGTATACAGGCCACATAACTCTGTCAAATGAATTCATCTTCCTGATTGTGATGTTGTTGAACCAAATAGTGATGACATAGATTAAAATGGCCATACATGTATGGATGACAATTGGCTATTTATTTTTCACTTTGATAAAACAACTCTCCTATGTTTTTGTACTTGAAAAAAACAATGTGAAATAACACATACCAAGTCCTTGTTTTAACTCAATAAATTGCAAAACATTAAAAAAAAAAAAGGAGTAAAATGTGTGTACAGTACATTTGTAATTTATTGAGTTACAAATACTTGGTATATTTTATTTCATACCGTACATTTGCAATTATTGAGACTTTACAAAGACTTGGTATATTTTATTTCATACTGTACATATGTAATTTATTGAGTTATAAACCAGAAAATCAATAAATGTGTACTTCTAGTCAATGAACTATTTATTACCTGTTCTCTGTTTTTATCCAGAGCTGGCAAAACTTCTTTGACTGTTCTTTCCACAAGTACACCACCAACTAGTCTAAAACATCGCCTATCACCATCAACTTCTTGCAAAGTCTCATACACGGCCCTGAAACATGGATTAAATATAGAAATGATTTAGTATTCATAATACCACACATACATGTATGTTGAAAGGCCCTGAAATATGCATTAAGTACAAAATTATTTAATACCATGTATTCATTTCACCACACAAAAGTCAATGTGTCATTGTCAATGCATTGACTAGGAACGAGCAACTTTCAACAGAGCATACATGTACAATGTAACTCATCTGAAACTGCAGTGAGTTTGATTCTGAATGTGTTGCGGTAAAGAACCACGGTTTTGTAAATGTTTTCATCGACTTTACAAAAGCATTCAACTCAGTCCATCAAGACTGCATGTTTTCGACTCAGTCCATCAAGACTGCATGTTTTCCATCCTGAATACATATGTTATGGTATACCAA
The DNA here is from genome assembly GCF_964340395.1 of Glandiceps talaboti. Taxonomy (NCBI): domain Eukaryota; kingdom Metazoa; phylum Hemichordata; class Enteropneusta; family Spengelidae; genus Glandiceps; species Glandiceps talaboti. The sequence continues at coordinate 22,041,456 of NC_135561.1, read as the reverse complement.
ATAACATGAGTCAAGGCAATAAAGCTGATTTATGAAGATTCAAGTGAGATAGTTTTCACAACTGACGGAGAGACAGATTCCTTTGACATCAAAGTCGGGATATTTCAAGGCGACACATTATCTCCTATTCTGTTCATTATAATTGTTCTTGATTACTATTTAAGAAATGCCATTAAAAGTTGTGAAGATCATACTGGAATAGTGTTAAAAACTAGAAGGAGAAAACGTAACCAGAGGAGAGATTGCATGATCTTGCATTTGCCGACAACATAGATCTGCTGGCTGAAAACACAGAACGAGCTGAGGAACACTTACATGCAGTTGAAAAAGCCTGTGCCCAGGCTAGATTACACACAAATTCCAAAGAAAACAAAACTCCTGCTAATCAACACAAATAAGTCAGTTGCACCAACAATCCAAACCCTAGCAGGAGCAAGACTTGAGAATGCTGATGACTTCCAATACCTCGGTTCACATGTTGCAAATTCACAGAAGGGCTTTAACATCAGGAAAGGACTAGCTTTGACAGTGTGTAACAAGTTAGATACAATCTGGAAATCGCACGTGAGTAAACACCAAGTACCACCTCTTTAAAACATGTGTAGAAAGTGTACTGCTTTACGGTTCAGAAACATGGACAATTAGTGTGAAAATGAAAAAAGGCATTGATGGAACATACACAAAACTGCTCCGTCATATCTTCAATGTTAGTTGGAGGGATCACAAAACCAACAGTATCCCTCGTTTATCCCTACAGATCGCTAAGAGACGTTTGAAGTTTGCCGGTCATTGTGCAATGAGCTGTAGACAATCCAGTATCCAAACTACTGTTTTGGGTATCTCCTCTTGGGAAAAAATTGCCGAGGCAGACAAATGCTGACATGCTGAAGAAGCAAGTTACCCTAAATGATGGAAGGGAGATTCTCACCATCATGAACAATAGAGAAATGTAGAGGAAATATACAAAGCATGCTATTGATGAAACTGTGGTTCCTCCACATGACGATAATGATGTGTTGTGGTCTTCTTGACTGCCACAGTGCTACATGTACATAAATGTAGGCCCTTATATTGACTGCTGCAGTGCTACATGTAGGCCCTGATATTGACTGCCACAGTGCTACATGTAGGCCCTGATATTGACTGCCAAAGTGCTACATGTAGGCCCTGATATTGACTGCTACATGTACATGTAGGCCCTGATATTGACTGCTGCAGTGCTACATGTAGACCCCTGATATTGACTGCTACAGTGCTACACGTAGGTCCTGATATTGACTGCTACAGTGCTACATGTAGGCCCTGATATTGACTGCCACAGTGCTACATGTAGACCCCTGATATTGACTGCTACAGTGCTACACGTAGGTCGTGATATTGACTGCTACAGTGCTACATGTAGGCCCTGATATTGACTGCCACAGTGCTACATGTAGGCCCTGATATTGACTGCCACAGTGCTACATGTAGGTCCTGATATTGACTGCCACAGTGCTACATGTAGGCCCTGATATTGACTGCCACAGTGTTACAAGTACAATGTAGGCCCTGATATTGACTGCCACAGTGCTACATGTAGGCCCTGATATTGACTGCCACAGTGTTACATGTACAATGTAGGCCCTGATATTGACTGCCACAGTGCTACATGTAGGCCCTGATATTGACAGCCAAAGTGTTACATGTACAATGTAGGCCCTGATATTGACTGCCACAGTGCTACATGTAGGCCCTGATATTGACTGCCACAGTGTTATATGTACAATGTAGGCCCTGATATTGACTGCCACAGTGCTACATGTAGGCCCTGATATTGACTGCCACAGTGCTACATGTAGGCCCTGATATTGACTGCCACAGTGTTACATGTAGGCCCTGATATTGACTGCCATAGTGCTACATGTAGGTCCTGATATTGACTGCCACAGTGCTACATGTAGGCCCTGATATTGACTGCCACAGTGCTACATGTACAATGTAGGTCCTGATATTGACTGCCACAGTGCTACATGTAGGCCCTGATATTGACTGCCACAGTGCTACATGTAGGCCCTGATATTGACAGCCAAAGTGTTACATGTACAATGTAGGCCCTGATATTGACTGCCACAGTGCTACATGTAGGCCCTGATATTGACAGCCAAAGTGTTACATGTACAATGTAGGTCCTGATATTTACTGCCACAGTGCTACATGTAGGCCCTGATATTGACTGCCACAGTGCTACATGTAGGCCCTGATATTGACAGCCAAAGTGTTACATGTACAATGTAGGCCCTGATATTGACTGCCACAGTGCTACATGTAGGCCCTGATATTGACAGCCAAAGTGTTACATGTACAATGTAGGTCCTGATATTGACTGCCACAGTGCTACATGTAGGTCCTGATATTGACTGCCACAGTGCTACATGTACAATGTAGGTCCTGATATTGACTGCCACAGTGCTACATGTAGGCCCTGATATTGACTGCCATAGTGCTACATGTAGGTCCTGATATTGACTGCCAAAGTGTTACATGTACAATGTAGGCCCTGATATTGACTGCCACAGTGCTACATGTAGGCCCTGATATTGACAGCCAAAGTGTTACATGTACAATGTAGGCCCTGATATTGACTGCTACAGTGCTACATGTACATGTAGGCCCTGATATTGACAGCCAAAGTGTTACATGTACAATGTAGGCCCTGATATTGACTGCCACAGTGCTACATGTAGGCCCTGATATTGACTGCCACAGTGCTACATGTAGGCCCTGATATTGACTGCCACAGTGTTATATGTACAATGTAGGCCCTGATATTGACTGCCACAGTGCTACATGTAGGTCCTGATATTGACTGCCACAGTGCTACATGTAGGTCCTGATATTGACTGCCATAGTGCTACATGTAGGCCCTGATATTGACTGCCACAGTGCTACATGTAGGTCCTGATATTGACTGCCATAGTGCTACATGTAGGCCCTGATATTGACTGCCACAGTGCTACATGTAGGTCCTGATATTGACTGCCACAGTGCTACATGTAGGTCCTGATATTGACTGCCACAGTGCTACATGTAGGCCCTGATATTGACTGCCACAGTGCTACATGTAGGCCCTGATATTGACTGCCACAGTGCTACATGTAGGTCCTGATATTGACTGCCATAGTGCTACATGTAGGCCCTGATATTGACTGCCACAGTGCTACATGTAGGTCCTGATATTGACTGCCACAGTGCTACATGTAGGCCCTGATATTGGCAGCCAAAGTGTTATATGTACAATGTAGGCCCTGATATTGACTGCCACAGTGCTACATGTAGGTCCTGATATTGACTGCCACAGTGCTACATGTAGGTCCTGATATTGACTGCCATAGTGCTACATGTAGGCCCTGATATTGACTGCCAAAGTGTTACATGTAGGCCCTGATATTGACTGCTACATGTACAATGTAGGCCCTGATATTGACTGCCACAGTGCTACATGTAGGCCCTGATATTGACTGCCACAGTGCTACATGTAGGTCCTGATATTGACTGCCAAAGTGCTACATGTAGGCCCTGATATTGACTGCTACTTTGCCCCATTTTCAACTTGCCCCAACAACACTAGTAAATGTTTATCTAAACGATACATGGACTTGAAGTACGGGGACCAAAAAAAATACATGATTTTACATACATGTACGTGGCTAGTCGAAGCGTAGCAAATAAAGCATTTCATAGCAGAAAGTGGTGGTTGCATGCATATGGGTTTTGGCTAGGTGTTTGCTAGATCTAGCAATTAATACACTAGCACAGATACAATGTAGGCAACGCTGTTTACAAATGTATGTGTACAACTTTCCTCTGTCTAATAATAATGATAACCACGGAGAATATTTGTGACTGACATGCTTATGCACGAGTCAATGTAATGCCTGAGGGACCCCACCTCGGGCGATACGGGACACATGTGGGGGATTAGACCGTGTTTGCCATGAAACAATGCCCGAGGAGGTGGGGCAATTGCCTCATATTGACCTCTCTAGTCATTTTCACAGACGTAAAAGAGTGGTTGTGTGTCAGTCAAAATTTCTCCATTGGGGTGGGGGAAATGTTGGGAGTTTTACTTGTTTTAGGTGGGGATTTTCCAGAATGTGTTGCTCCAGGGGGTGGGACATTTGACAAATTTTATAAGACTAATTTCCAAATCCCCCACTATGCCCCAAGGTGGGGAGGGTGGGGGTTGACATTGACTCGTGCATTACGACTTCTGCGTACTGTAGGTTTTGGAGACATGTCTCCTCTCCTGCGTTAATGCAACTAGTTAACGTAAGTATTGTAGTACATACTACATATATACATGTACTCTGTTTACAGCGCAAGTGGTACTTCATTAGTGGAATATGAGATTCCATAGACCCTCCAAACTGAGTACTACTAGCTTCGATTTTCATATATGCACAGGCAAATTATGTTGTAAAGAGTTGGGGTGAGTTGAGTGGGACGAGCTGAAATGGGATGAGTTGAAGTTGGGACGAGTTGATCCGTCACCTGCTAAATGTAGGCCCTGATATTATATGATCTGGTGTGCAAGTCTAACTGTCAATGGGGTAAACAAAGATATGTGGACATACACACACACAAAACAGAACTACATTTTCAAAATTGGTTAAAGCAGGAGCTGGAGATATGAAGACCATCCCTACACATAACTCAATGGTTTACAAGTCATTTATATAAATTAATATTATTAGTTAACTGCAATAACTGTAGCGTTCGTTGTGGTTTTGAGTTATCTTTTTCCTGAGCTTTTTTTCGTTCAGATGTTTAACTGGGAAACGAAAACGAAAAAAAATGTATTGTTACTGTGTAATAAACATGTCATTGACGCTAAATAACATCTTGACCACATCTATACGATTCCATACAGTTATGAGTTAGGGCGATGACAAGGCAGTGTTTGAAACATGCTTTCTCTACATATATTGCCATGTAGCATGTCAAGACCAAATTGACGATGTCCAATGCGGAATTGTACCTGTGTTCATGCTGTTCTGCTTCAAGTTCAGCAATCTTCGATGCTAGCTGCCTTTGTTCTTGCCGGAGAAGGTTAAATCCGGCGACTATGTTTTCCTGAGAAACAGGTTTGCTTGCCTTGTTACCACTTTTCTTGCTGCCGTCGGACGCCATTTTGAATGTAATGCAGACCCTTCAACTTGCTCAAAATCACTAAAAGACCACTTAGGCTTGGATTTGTGTGCAATAGTTTGGGAAATAATTACTGTACATACATTATTAAAGTTATAAAGTATGGTATTTAGCGCCAAATTCAATCACATTAAAGCGGAATATACTTTGAATATCTAAACAGTGCCCTAAGTTTGCTGTATATACCAAAGATAATGATACATTTCCCATTACGCATCTAAACAGTAAATTCACAATACGTGTAAGCTTGACATAAGATCCGATCATGACATTACAAAATTACTACCAAGTAGAAAACGTATTTGCCAGCATATTCAGAGGTAAGATTTTTTTTTTTTACAAATATTATCTTTTGCGTTGCAAGGCTCATCATATTGTATAAAACTACATTGCAGTTACAAATATTCCCATCACATTTCAGAATCTGCCCAATATAAATACTTTTATTGACGGCATTTACCAGAGTTGACGATATTGATGATATTCTTGTCATTAAAGTTTTGTTTTGTTTTGTTTTGTTTTGTTTTGTTTTGTTTTGTTTTGTTTTGTTTTGTTTTGTTTTGTTTTGTTTTGTGTTTTGTTTTGTTTTGTTTTGTTTTGTTTTGTTTTGTTTTGTTTTGTTTTGTTTTGTTTTGTTTTGTTTTGTTTTGTTTTGTTTTGTTTTGTTTTGTTTTGTTTTGTTTTGTTTTGCACAGTAACTCTATGAAACCAATATAGTACTGGTTTCTTGATATATACCCTCTCAACCACGCTACTAAACTTCATCTTCTGGCGCTTTTTTAACATGACAATGTTACGTTTGAATTGACCTTGGCCTGAAGAAAGCCTATAATAATGTAAGTGACATTTAATGTGAAAACCAGTCTGTCTTTCTGTCTGTCTGTCTGTCTGTCTGTCTGTCTGTCTGTCTGTCTGTCTGTCTGTCTGTCTGTCTGTCTGTCTGTCTGTCTGTCTGTCTGTCCGTCCGTCTGTCCGTCTGTCTGTCTGTCTGTCTGTCTGTCTGTATGTATGTATGTATGTATGTTTTATATTCAATCTCATCAGAGGGAACCCATGATTATATCAATTTTTGTTCTTTAAACTTTATTCACAAAAATTTGTTCTGACCCTTAGCCCCTTACCAAAATTCTCCGACCAAGTTTGAAAACTGTCAAATACACTACTCTAGTTCAATCCTTGTTTATTAAATTACAAGAAATTCTCCATTATAAATATATCGCTTTGCACCATGTTTTAATAATATAGGAATGATGCAATTTTACATTCTTAAAAAGTGATAATAAAGTACAAAGTAAGTCTTCAATATGTCTTATCACAAATCGATCAAAATCACTTATAATTATTTACAATAACACAAATGAGAATTTGTTGTAAAGTTCAGGAAGAGACATGACGACTTTCCTGCAAATGTCATTCCATATATCTAGAGGTACAAGTCCTGTTACTGGTCTCACAAACTGTGGATATTTCAGTTCGGATCCGGACTTGTTGAGTTTGAGAGTTGACGTGTCCTCAGAAATATCAGAGTTCTTGGATTTACAGAGTTTGCAGTTCCTTAGGCTACCTGGTAGGTGAAGTTCAAGTTCACATTTACATCTAGCTGGTCTATCCTTACTCGACTCCCCGCGGCCGAGCGCTGCACTTTCATGGATCTGAACTTTGTGTGCAAGGTGGGATCTACATCGAGCAGGACCTGTATAACCTTGACTAGATGGGTTATGTTGTAGATATTCCTTACGTAATGATTCTATAACATCCACCATGTCTCGCTGAGACTGAGTATGTTTATCATTTACTAAGGAATCTGTAAACAAAGACAGAAGATTATTGTTGATTTTATTATGACTTCCGTTAGAAATGTTAACTGAGATAGACACACACATGTACAGAGACCCAGACCCAGACACAGACACATACAGACAGACAGACAGACAGACAGACAGACAGACAGACAGACAGACAGACAGACAGGCACATTTACATTCAAGGATGCATAATATATAAAAAAAATATTGGAAAAATTCATTCATAGAAAACTAAAAATAGAAAAAATTGTGACTGAATGCATATAAAGCTGACATGTACAGTAACAATTTGTGATCACCAATGGAATTACTGTAGGTGTTTACGGATAAATATGCCGTAACATTCGCTTGAATAGTAAAAAGTGTCTGCGAAAGAAATAATTAGAGGTGCTAATTTGAAATCAGTAAACTTATAATAAGTTCTCATCAATATACTTTCATGTCAATGTTGGAGTTAAAACTTACTTTTTGAGTAGTTTGTCATCAAACAAAGTCGACCATTGTCGTTGTCATGGGAAACTTGCTTCAAGCTATTTCCCTCCAGCTTCAGACTCCTTCTACGAGAAGTGTTTCGATGCTCCAATCGGTGACTACGACAGTTTCTTTCGTTTTTAGTGCATGGCACACTGCAGGTTTCTGATGGTAAGACGAAATGATTAGACAAATCATAAATACAGTAGCACAACTAGAAATATTGACTGTTTATTGATATATATATAAGTTATTCCTTGTTGTCAACTAAATATAAAATCTAAACTTGAAAATAAAATAAGTGTCTATATAGCCATATTTGAGCTACACCAGTGCTAGTGATTCCTAACAGAAATTTTCAATGACTTACCTAGCACTGTCAGACTCTTTGACTTGGTACAGATAATAGAAGATTTCTGATTCAACGAATCAGTTGTAGATTTCAACATGACTGAGATGTTGTCTGGAGAATAGAAATGAATTAAAATATTATAAATTAGATTGCAGATATTACTAACTTTACATGATAAGGATTTAATATAACATCGTAATAGTGAAGATGGCGGCCATGAAAATAAAAAAGAAAGAAAGACGACGTAACAAGTAAATAACACGATTGGTTTAACATGAATCAAGAGTCTAAAAACTTTTATTCTCATTCATACACTATTGTATCGGCATCGTAGACTGGTGTGAACAACAAATGTGTTGAATTTTAACTCCAAACGTTGCTGTACTTCACTTTTTATCATAGAAATTCATTTAAAATATCTTTACCTGCACTAGGAAGTCTTTTTCCATCGCAACTAATTAAAGTAGTAATATCGCAATTATTTCGGGAAACACAGAGAGTGAAAGTTGAACGACGTTCACAGACACGATGTGCTGTACAATCGAACATGTACATAACAACAACGGAAACAAATCGACGCACATCTTTCCGTTGCCAGGTAACTACAGCAATACATTGCTGTCGTTGAACGACAAAATAAAGACGACGCGCTAACGCTAGTCATGGGTAGATGTAGGTGATGTTCAGGTAGATTCATTTTGACACATCCGGTACATGTACAGTGACAATCAAGGTGCGGTCTTTGTATGGGTCATAGTGATTTTCTAGTGACTTTGATCTGTTGGAAGGAAGTTTTTAAAAACAACAAAATAATTGACATGATACTATTTCACAATTTACATAAATTGAACTGAATATAAAACTGGCTAACTAAGCAATCAGTTTTGGACATTACGTCACAGACTTCTGAAACAGATACAAGCATTCAATATTTGTTTTTAAACGGATAGCTCTTTCTTTTCATTTTCTATTTATCTGAATTCGATAACTGTTAGATGCAAATATAAATTAATTCCGTTGTTCCGAAAATAACATCAATACAAAACAGTACTTACTAACACTTGACATTGTCACGAAGTGAACTGTTACGTGTTTCTTTTCTTGTATTATTTTAATCTAACTCTTGAAATGTTTAGGAAGTAAATATAAAGAAATCAGTCACTAAACACAAAAACTCAAATAACGTCACATTATCTCTTATTTCTGACGATTATGAGTATCTTGTAAGTATTCATATTGCATTGTGGTCAACCATTGCTTCGATGTTTCGCTGTTATACCGTTGGGGGCGGGATTCTTTGTAAATTCTCGTCTGGCTTGCGAGGAGACTTTCATTCCTATGGTAGCAAAAACAAATGTCAGCGTTAAAGAGAGTGAACGAGCGCTTTCCCCTAAAACGATTAGATGACAAGATGTTTTACTGATGATCATATCAAAAGGTGATATTCAAGAATAGTTACAGACAGCAAATTAACTGAATGAAACCCAAAGCACTTGCACAAGTGAGAACGTAAGTATACAGACAAATATACACAGACAGATAGACAGACAGACAGACAGACAGACAGACAGACACACGGACAGACAGACAGACAGACAGACAGACAGACACACGGACAGACAGACAGACAGACAGACAGACATATACAGACAGACAGACAGACAGACATACAAATACGTTCGTACGTACGTTCGTACAGGCACACGTACTTACCGTTTTGCATAATGTATATATTTTCACACACGCTATCACACACACACACACACACACACACACAAACACACACACACACACACACACACACACACACACACATACACGGACGGGTGTACTTTAAAACCAAGTAAGAAATGCCCATTCTCTCCGACCAAGATTTAATCAAACATTTGATCATAGCAAATCTTATAGTTTAGCAAGCTGGATTTTGTCTTCTTGACACCTCAAATAAAAGAAGGTATCTTGGAACAGAATCGCAATTAAATGTCAGTGGATAAATGTTAAATCTATTTAGATTTATACATACCTTATATTTAAAAAAAGGAATAGTCTATAGTTGAAATCTATCGGATATAAAACTGTCTTTTACAATAATTACAAGATACAAAGGTTTGTTTATTAGTTGTGTATTCTATCTATATCACTTTGTCTTTGAACTCAGTATAAAAGAAGAACGTAGTCGCGTAACATTATAAAACAACTTTATCAACATAAATATTATCAGAAGGAAAGTGAAAGGAAGGTATTAGAAATGTGTTTGGATCTCCGAGACTTTTACCAAAAACATCGTTAACTCTCTTTTGTTGTAAAACAAAGGATCTGAATCCTAAGCAGTTCAGCTTTCTAGTCAATTGGACCCAGGTCAATTGGACTCTGGCTCAATATAACTTTACGCAAGTAACTTGATCAACTTTAACTTTTCGATTTTATTACTTGGCTGACGAAGTCCCGGAAAATCAGTTGAAATTGACTGGATTTAATGCATATATATATTGTGAATCTGCCTGTAGTTGATTACCGTACTAATTAGATGCTGATCAACATTAATCATTAAAACACTGCCTCGCCAGTGCATTGGATGAGAGGTCGCACTTTGCCGTGTCAATACTACGATCTAACTAATAATTGCCCCCATATTTGCTAGTAATAACAAAACAGTGAAAAACACGTTGCTTATAAGATTGTCGAGTTGTGTTGAGACAGGGTTTGGTAGAGGGGCCAATTGACACGGATTCCAAGTGTCCAGCTTCCCTAGTTCACACCAGATCAATACCTATTAAAATTAAGTTTTCATGCCTCTAGCTTGTATTCATTTCGTATATATATTTCATTTAAATATATTTATCAGTACTTTGGTTACTGAATTCAGTAATTCTTAATGTGAGCCAACAATTTATTCGGCTTTTAAAACACGAAACTATATAAACGTAGCATACATCACAAACTCGTATTATGCAACAGACTGAATGAAAGTATTATAACCAAGTGTATAAATGAGAAAGGACATGTTATCTGCATATCTATTTCACATTGCTAAAATACAAATACGATGAACTAATGATCTCTCTCTGTCAAAGAAGTCTTGAAAGCCGCTAGTTGTTTTCAATTTGGTTCATAAAAACTTCTCTTCAGCCCCTTTGATGAAAATGTATGTAATTGTTTAGTTTTCCAACGGGATATACGTAAAATACCATTATGATACTTGTAAAAACTGCCAATTTCGAAGTTAGAGAGTGTAATATATAATTCATTTGTTTGTTTGTTTGTCTGTCTGTCTGTCTGTCTGTCTGTCCGTCCGTCCGTCCGTCTGTCTGTCTGTCTGTATGTCTGTCTGTTTCCTTACAACCTAATCTCATCCCAAGGGACCTAGGATTATCGTTATCATTCTTGTTTCTTTAAGATTAGTTTATGAAAGATTCGTTTAACCCTTTGTATAGGCCCATGTGTCGTTTCAAAACTATTCAGTTTACAAACACTGCCGTGGTATGCGTCACACACCTTCCTTGTACTAAAAACTACCCATTTGAAGTTTTTCAAACGTAGAACTTCTCAATGTTACTGTGTAATACAAACTGCATCAAAGGATACGACACTTTAGATACAATTGGTCAAAGAAATCACTCAGTATTTCCGTCTATTCAAATAGTCGTTTCACGCAATGCTAAGATTTAACGACAACGGACGGTTGGAAATAGCTTACTTACATGGTACTAAATGGCTAAGAAAAGTTGACACTACAATAATATGTACCGTAAGAACGTGTAAAAGTAACTTGTTTATTTTCTCTTTCAATATTGTTTATAAAATTACAAGAAATTCTTTATTATAAATATATCGCTTTGCACCATGTTTTAATAATATAGGAATGATGCAATTTTGCATTCTTAAAAAAGTAATAATAAAGTACAAAGTAAGTCTTCAATATGTCTTATCACAAATCGATCAAAATCACTTATAATTATTTACAACAACACAAATGAGAATTGGTTGTAAAGTTCAGGAAGAGACATGACGACTTTCCTGCAAATGTCCTTCCATATATCTAGAGGTACAAATCCTGTTACTGGTCTCACAAACTGTGGATATTTCAGTTCGGATCCGAACTTGTTGAGTTTGAGAGTTGACGTGTCCTCAGAAATATCAGAGTTCTTGGATTTACAGAGTTTGCAGTTCCTTAGGCTACCTGGTAGGTGAAGTTCAAGTTCACATTTACATCTAGCTGGTCTATCCTTACTCGACTCCCCGCGGCCGAGCGCTGCACTTTCATGGATCTGAACTTTGTGTGCAAGGTGGGATCTACATCGAGCAGGACCTGTATAACCTTGACTAGATGGGTTATGTTGTAGATATTCCTTACGTAATGATTCTATAACATCCACCATGTCTCGCTGAGACTGAGTATGTTTATCATTTACTAAGGAATCTGTAAACAAAGACAGAAGATTATTGTTGATTTTAGTATGACTTCCGTTAGAAATATTAACTGAGATAGACACACACATGTAGAGAGACACAGACATATCATAGACAGACAGCCAGACAGACAGACAGACAGACAGACAGACAGACACACGCAGACATAGACAGACAGACAGGCACATTTACATTCAAGGATGCATAATATATAAAAAAAAATATTGGAAAAATTCATTCATAGAAAACTAAAAATAGAAAAATTGTGACTGAATGCATATAAAGCTGACATGTACAGTAACAATTTGTGATCACCAATGGAATTACTGTAGGTGTTTACGGATAAATATGCCATAACATTCGCTTGAATAGTAAAAAGTGTCTGCGAAAGAAATAATTAGAGGTGCTAATTTGAAATCAGTAAATTTATAATAAGTTCTCATCAATATACTTTCATGTCAATGTTGGAGTTAAAACTTACTTTTTGAGTAGTTTGTCATCAAACAAAGTCGACCATTGTCGTTGTCATGGGAAACTTGCTTCAAGCTATTTCCCTCCAGCTTCAGACTCCTTCTACGAGAAGTGTTTCGATGCTCCAATCGGTGACTACGACAGTTTCTTTCGTTTTTAGTGTATGGCACACTGCAGGTTTCTGATGGTAAGACGAAATGATTAGACAAATCATAAATACAGTAGCACAACTAGAAATATTGACTGTTTATTGATATATATAAGTTATTCCTTGTTGTCAACTAAATATAAAATCTAAACTTGAAAATAAAATAAGTGTCTATATAGCCATATTTGAGCTACACCAGTGCTAGTGATTCCTAACAGAAATTTTCAATGACTTACCTAGCACTGTCAGACTCTTTGACTTGGTACAGATAATAGAAGATTTCTGATTCAACGAATCAGTTGTAGATTTCAACATGACTGAGATGTTGTCTGGAGAATAGAAATGAATTAAAATATTATAAATTAGATTGCAGATATTACTAACTTTACATGATAAGGATTTAATATAACATCGTAATAGTGAAGATGGCGGCCATGGAAATAAAAAAGAAAGAAAGACGACGTAACAAGTAAATAATACGATAGTTTTAACATGAATCCAGAGTCTAAAAACATTTATTCTCATTTATACACTATTGTATCGGCATCGTAGACTGGCGTGAACAACAAATGTGTTGAATTTTAACTCCAAACGTTGCTGTACTTTACTTTTTATCATAGAAATTCATTTAAAATATCTTTACCTGCACTAGGAAGTCTTTCCATGGCAACTAAAGTAGTAATATCGCAATTATTTCGGGAAACACAGAGAGTGAAAGTTGAACGATGTTCACAGACACGATGTGCTATACAATCGAACATGTACATAACAACAACGGAAACAAATCGACGCACATCATTTCGTTGCCAGGTAACTACATCAATACATTGCTGTCGCTGAACGACAAAATAAAGACGACGCGCTAACGCTAGTCATGGATAGACGTAGGTAGATTTATTTTGACACATCCGGTACATGTACAGTGACAATCAAGGTGCGGTCTTTGTATGGGTCATAGTGATTTTCTAGTGATTTTGATCTGTTGGAAGGAAGTTTTTAAAAACAACAAAATAATTGACGTGACATAATTTACATAAATTGAACTGAATATAAAACTGGCTAACTAAGCAATCAGTTTTGGACATTACGTCACAGACTTCTGAAACAGATACAAGCATTCAATATTTGTTTTTAAACGGATAGCTCTTTCTTTTCATTTTCTATTTATCTGAATTCGATAACTGTAAGATGCAAATATAAACTAATTCCGTTGTTCCGAAAATAACATCATTATACAAAACAGTACTTACTAACACGTGACATTGTCACGAAGTGAACTATTGCGTGTTTCTTTTCTTGTATTATTTTAATCTAACTCTTGAAATGTTTAGGAAGTGAAAATAAAGAAATCAGTCACTAAACACAAAAACTCAAACAACGTCACATTATCTCTTATTTCTGACGATTATGAATATTTTGTAAGTATTCATATTGCATTGTGGTCAACCATTGCTTCGATGTTTCGCTGTTATACCGTTGAGGGCGGGATTCTTTGTAAATTCTCGTCTGGCTTGAGAGGAGACTTTCATTCCTATGGTAACAAAAACAAATGTCAGCGTTAAAGAGAGTGAACGAGCGCTTTCCCCTAAAACGATAAGATGACAAGATGTTTTACTGATGATCATATCAAAACGTGATATTCAAGAATAGTTACAGACAGCAAATTAACTGAATGAAACCCAAAGCACTTGCACAAGTGAGAACGTAAGTATACAGACACATATACACAGACAGACAGACAGACAGACGGACGGACGGACGGACGGACGGACGGACAGACAGACAGACAGACAGACAGACAGACAGACAGACACATACGTTCGTACGTACGTTCGTACAGGCACACGTACTGATCGTTTTGCATAATGTATATATTTTCACACACGCTGTCACACACACACACACACACACACACACACACACACGCGCGCGCGCGCGCGCGGACGGACGGACGGACAGACGTACTTTAAAACCAAGTAAGAAATGCCCATTCTCTCCGACCAAGATTTAATCAAACATTTGATCATAGCAAATCTTATAGTTTAGCAAGCTGGATTTTGTCTTCTTGACACCTTAAATAAAAGAAGGTTTCTCGGAACAGAATCGCAATTAAATGTCAGTGGATAAATGTTAAATTTATTTAGATTTATACATACAGTATATTTAAAAAAAGGAATAGTCTATAGTTGAAATCTATCGGATATAAAACAGTCTTTTACAATAATTACAAGATACAAAGGTTTGTTTATTAGTTGTCATGACAATTTACACATTATATCAATGCTTCAGTAGACAGGAAACATGTGTCGGTAGTTGTCTGTATTTGTCGCCATCTGGTGTTGTATTCTATATCACTTTGTTTTTAAACTCAGTATAAAAGAAGAACGTAGTCGCGTAACATTATAAAGCAACTTTATCAACATAGATATTATCAGAAGGAAAGTGAAAGGAAGGTATTAGAAGTGTGTTTGGATCTCCGAGACTTTTACCAAAAACATCGTTAACTCTCTTTTGTTGTAAAACAAAGGATCTGAATTCTAAGCAGTTCAGCTTTCTAGTCAATTGGACCCAGGTCAATTGGACTCTGGCTCAATATAACTTTACGCAAGTAACTTGATCAACTTTAACTTTTCGATTTTATTACTTGGCTGACGAAGTCACGGAAAATTATTTGAAATTGACTGGATTTAATGCGTATATATATTGTGAATCTGCCTGTAGTTGATTACCGTACTTAGATGTAGATCAACATTATTAATCATTAAAACACTGCCTCGCCAGTGCATTGGATGAGAGGTCGCACTTTGCCGTGTCAATACTACGATCTAACTAATAATTGCCCCCATATTTGCTAGTAATAACAAAACAGTGAAAAACACGTTGCTTATAAGATTGTCGAGTTGTGTTGAGACAGGGTTTGGTAGAGGGGCCAATTGACACGGATTCCAATTGTCCAGCTTCCCTAGTTCACACCAGATCAATACCTATTAAAATTAAGTTTTCATGCCTCTAGCTTGTATTCATTTCGTATATATATTTCATTTAAATATATTTATCAGTACTTTGGTTACTGAATTCAGTAATTCTTAATGTGAGCCAACAATTTATTCGGCTTTTAAAACACGAAACTATATAAACGTAGCATACATCACAAACTCGTATTATGCAACAGACTGAATGAAAGTATTATAACCAAGTGCATAAATGAGAAAGGACATGTTATCTGCATATCTATTTCACATTGCTAAAATACAAATACGATGAACTAATGATCTCTCTCTGTCAAAGAAGTCTTGAAAGCCGCTAGCTGTTTTCAATTTGGTTCATATAAAAATCTCTTTAGCCCCTTTGATGAAAATGTATGTAATTGTTTAGTTTTCCAACGGGATCATACGTAAAATACCATTATGATACTTGTGAAAACTGCCAATTTCGAAGTTGGCGAGTGTACTATATAATGTATTTGTCTGTCTGTCTGTCCGTCTGTCTGTCTGTCTGTCTGTCTGTCTGTCTGTCTGTCTGTCTGTCTGTCTGTCTGTCTGTCCGTCCGTCCGTCCGTCCGTCCGTCCGTCCGTCCGTCCGTCCGTCCGTCCGTCCGTCCGTCCGTCCGTCCGTCTGTCTGTCTGTCTGTCTGTCTGTCTGTCTGTCTGTCTGTCTGTCTGTCTGTCTGTCTGTTTCCTTACAACCTAATCTCATCCCAAGGGACCTAGGATTATCGTTATCATTCTTGTTTCTTTAAGATTAGTTTATGAAAGATTCGTTTAACCCTTTGTATAGGCCCATGTGTCGTTTCAAAACTATTCAGTTTACAAACACTGCCGTGGTATGCGTCACACACCTTCCTTGTACTAAAAACTACCCATTTGAAGTTTTTCAAACGTAGAACTTCTCAATGTTACTGTGTAAAACAAACTGCATCAAAGGATACGACACTTTAGATACAATTGGTCAAAGAAATCACTCAGTATTTCCATCTATTCAAATAGTCGTTTCACGCAATGCTAAGATTTAACGACAACGGACGGTTGGAAATAGCTTACTTACATGGTACTAAATGGATAAGAAAAGTTGACACTACAATAATATGTACCGTAAGAACGTGTAAAAGTAACTTGTTTATTTTCTCTTTCAATATTGTTTATAAAATTATAAGAAATTCTCCATTATAATTATATCGCTTTGCACCATGTTTTAATAATATAGGAATGATGCAATTTTACATTCTTAAAAAGTGATAATAAAGTACAAAGTAAGTCTTCAATATGTCTTATCACAAATCGATCAAAATCACTTATAATTATTTACAACAACACAAATGAGAATTGGTTGTAAAGTTCAGGAAGAGACATGACGACTTTCCTGCAAATGTCATTCCATATATCTAGATGTACAAGTCCTGTTACTGGTCTCACAAACTGTGGATATTTCAGTTCGGATCCGAACTTGTTGAGTTTGAGAGTTGACGTGTCCTCAGAAATATCAGAGTTCTTGGATTTACAGAGTTTGCAGTTCCTTAGGCTACCTGGTAGGTGAAGTTCAAGTTCACATTTACATCTAGCTGGTCTATCCTTACTCGACTCCCCACGGCCGAGCGCTGCACTTTCATGGATCTGAACTTTGTGTGCAAGGTGGGATCTACATCGAGCAGGACCTGTATAACCTTGACTAGATGGGTTATGTTGTAGATATTCCTTACGTAATGATTCTATAACATCCACCATGTCTCGCTGAGACTGAGTATGTTTATCATTTACTAAGGAATCTGTAAACAAAGACAGAAGATTATTGTTGATTTTAGTATGACTTCCGTTAGAAATATTAACTGAGATAGACACACACATGTAGAGAGACACAGACACAGACACATACATAGACAGACAAACAGACAGACAGACAGACAGACAGACAGACAGACAGACACACGCAGACATAGACAGACAGACAGGCACATTTACATTCAAGGATGCATAATATATAAAAAAAATATTGGAAAAATTCATTCATAGAAAACTAAAAATAGAAAAAATTGTGACTGAATGCATATAAAGCTGACATGTACAGTAACAATTTGTGATCACCAATGGAATTAATGTAGGTGTTTACGGATAAATATGCCGTAACATTCGTTTGAATAGTAAAAAGTGTCTGCGAAAGAAATAATTAGAGGTGCTAATTTGAAATCAGTAAACTTATAATAAGTTCTCATCAATATACTTTCATGTCAATGTTGGAGTTAAAACTTACTTTTTGAGTAGTTTGTCATCAAACAAAGTCGACCATTGTCGTTGTCATGGGAAACTTGCTTCAAGCTATTTCCCTCCAGCTTCAGACTCCTTCTACGAGAAGTGTTTCGATGCTCCAATCGGTGACTACGACAGTTTCTTTCGTTTTTAGTGTATGGCACACTGCAGGTTTCTGATGGTAAGACGAAATGATTAGACAAATCATAAATATAGTAGCACAACTAGAAATATTGACTGTTTATTGATATATATAAGTTATTCCTTGTTGTCAACTAAATATAAAATCTAAACTTGAAAATAAAATAAGTGTCTATATAGCCATATTTGAGCTACACCAGTGCTAGTGATTCCTAACAGAAATTTTCAATGACTTACCTAGCACTGTCAGACTCTTTGACTTGGTACAGATAATAGAAGATTTCTGATTCAACGAATCAGTTGTAGATTTCAACATGACTGAGATGTTGTCTGGAGAATAGAAATGAATTAAAATATTATAAATTAGATTGCAGATATACTAACTTTACATGATAAGGATTTAATATAACATTGTAATAGTGAAGATGGCGGCCATGAAAATAAAAAAGAAAGAAAGACGACGTAACAAGTAAATAATACGATAGTTTTAACATGAATCCAGAGTCTAAAAACATTTATTCTCATTCATACACTATTGTATCGGCATCGTAGACTGGCGTGAACAACAAATGTGTTGAATTTTAACTCCAAACGTTGCTGTACTTCACTTTTTATCATAGAAATTCATTTAAAATATCTTTACCTGCACTAGGAAGTCTCTCCATCGCAACTAAAGTAGTAATATCGCAATTATTTCGGGAAACACAGAGAGTGAAAGTTGAACGACGTTCACAGACACGATGTGCTATACAATCGAACATGTACATAACAACAACGGAAACAAATCGACGCACATCTTTCCGTTGCCTGGTAACTACAGCAATACATTGCTGTCGCTGAACGACAAAATAAAGACGACGCGCTAACGCTAGTCATGGATAGACGTAGGTGATGTTCAGGTAAAATCATTTTGACACATCCGGTACATGTACAGTGACAATCAAGGTGCGGTCTTTGTATGGGTCATAGTGATTTTCTAGTGATTTTGATCTGTTGGAAGGAAGTTTTTAAAAACAACAAAATAATTGACGTGATACTATTTCTCAATTTACATAAATTGAACTGAATATAAAACTGGCTAACTAAGCAATCAGTTTTGGACATTACGTCACAGACTTCTGAAACAGATACAAGCATTCAATATTTGTTTTTAAACGGATAGCTCTTTCTTTTCATTTTCTATTTATCTGAATTCGATAACTGTTAGATGCAAATATAAACTAATTCCGTTGTTCCGAAAATAACATCAATACAAAACAGTACTTACTAACATTACTGTCATTGTCACGAAGTGAACTATTGCGTGTTTCTTTTCTTGTATTATTTTAATCTAACTCTTGAAATGTTTAGGAAGTAAATATAAAGAAATCAGTCACTAAACACAAAAACTCAAATAACGTCACATTATCTCTTATTTCTGACGATTATGAGTATCTTGTAAGTATTCATATTGCATTGTGGTCAACCATTGCTTCGATGTTTCGCTGTTATACCGTTGAGGGCGGGATTCTTTGTAAATTCTCATCTGGCTTGCGAGGAGACTTTCATTCCTATGGTAACAAGAACAAATGTCAGCATTAAAGAGAGTGAACGAGCGCTTTCCCCTAAAACGATAAGATGACAAGATGTTTTACTGATGATCATATCAAAACGTGATATTCAAGAATAGTTACAGACAGCAAATTAACTGAATGAAACCCAAAGCACTTGCACAAGTGAGAACGTAAGTATACAGACACATATAAACAGACAGACAGACGGACGGACGGACGGACGGACGGACGGACGGACGGACGGACGGACGGACGGACAGACAGACAGACAGACAGACAGACAGACAGACAGACAGACAGACAGACAGACAGACAGACAGACATACGTTCGTACGGACGTTCGTACAGGCACACGTACTGACCGTTTTGCATAATGTATATATTTTCACACGCTGTCACACACACACACACACACACACACACACACACACACACACACACAAACATACGCGCGCGCGCGCGCGCGGACGGACGGACGGACAGACGTACTTTAAAACCAAGTAAGAAATGCCCATTCTCTCCGACCAAGATTTAATCAAACATTTGATCATAGCAAATCTTATAGTTTAGCAAGCTGGATTTTGTCTTCTTGACACCTTAAATAAAAGAAGGTTTCTCGGAACAGAATCGCAATTAAATGTCAGTGGATAAATGTTAAATTTATTTAGATTTATACATACCGTATATTTAAAAAAAGGAATAGTCTATAGTTGAAATCTATCGGATATAAAACAGTCTTTTACAATAATTACAAGATACAAAGGTTTGTTTATTAGTTGTCATGACAATTAACACATTATATCAATGCTTCAGTAGACAGGAAACATGTGTCGGTAGTTGTCTGTATTTGTCGCCATCTGGTGTTGTATTCTATATCACTTTGTTTTTGAACTCAGTATAAAAGAAGAACGTAGTCGCGTAACATTATAAAACAACTTTTATCAACATAAATATTATCAGAAAGGAAGTGAAAGGAAGGTATTAGAAATGTGTTTGGATCTCCGAGACTTTTACCAAAAACATCGTTAACTCTCTTTTGTTGTAAAACAAAGGATCTGAATCCTAAGCAGTTCAGCTTTCTAGTCAATTGGACCCAGGTCAATTGGACCGGACTCTGGCTCAATATAACTTTACGCAAGTAACTTGATCAACTTTAACTTTTCGATTTTATTACTTGGCTGACGAAGTCACGGAAAATCAGTTAAAATTGACTGGATTTAATGCGTATATATATTGTGAATCTGCCTGTAGTTGATTACCGTACTAATTAGATGCTGATCAACATTAATCATTACAACACTGCCTCGCCAGTGCATTGCATGAGAGGTCGCACTTTGCCGTGTCAATACTACGATCTGACTAATAATTGTCCCCATAATAATAATTTATTTTCACCATAATAATAAGTATTTACATTTCATAAATCTAACTAAGTATAATTGGTGGGGACCATGAAATATAGTTCAGCAGAACTAATCTTCCTTCATGGCCCAAACAAATTATATGAAATAAATCTTTTTATACAATGAAGATATGTAGAGTTGCAAAAATGGTATACATGTAGAACAAAATAGGTGCATACTCTAATACCTCATACATAAAGAAATAACTCCAAAAAATACAATTTGATAGGAAAACAAACAACAAAGAAATCAATAATCTAGGAATGGGGAAGAGTTCAAAAACAAAAACAAAACAAAAAAACAAACAAAAAAACAAAACAAACAGTAAAACACTTATAACTGGAATACTTATTGAACAAAAATGAAATTTGACAAAATACAAAGGAAGAAAAACTAAATCAATCAATCAGCCATAGAATTGAGGAAGTTTTGTTTTAACGCCTTTTTAAATACTTGTCTTGATGTTATCTGTTTGATTGAGGAGGGAAGTGAGTTCCAGTGCTTTGCAGCAGGAAATGTAATTTGGTTCTGTGTGAGTGTTTGCTAGTAATAACAAAACAGTGAAAAACACGTTGCTTATAAGATTGTCGAGTTGTGTTGAGACATGGTTTGGTAGTGGGGCCAATTGACGCTGATTCCAATTGTCCAGCTTCCCTAGTTCACACCAGATCAATATCTATTAAAATTAATTTTTCATGCCTATAGCTTGTATTCATTTCGTGTATATATTTCATTTAAAGATATTTATCAGTACTTTGGTTGCATCATCTGGTGAAATGAATTCAGTAATTCTTAATGTGAGCCAACAATTTATTCGGCTTTTAAAACACGAAACTATATAAACGTAGCATACATCACAAACTCGTATTATGCAACAGACTGAATGAAAGTATTATAACCAAGTGTATAAATGAGAAAGGACATGTTATCTGCATATCTATTTCACATTGCTAAAATACAAATACGATGAACTAATGACCTCTCTCTGTCAAAGAAGTCCTTAAAGCCGCTAGTTGTTTTCAATTTGGTTCATAAAAACTTCTCTTTAGCCCCTTTGATGAAAATGTATGTAATTGTTTAGTTTTCCAACGGGATCATACGTAAAATACCATTATGATACTTGTGAAAACTGCCAATTTCGAAGTTGGCGAGTGTACTATACAATGTATTTGTCTGTCTGTCTGTCTGTCTGTCTGTCTGTCTGTCTGTCTGTCTGTCTGTCTGTCTGTCTGTCTGTCTGTCTGTCTGTCTGTCTGTCCGTCCGTCCGTCCGTCCGTCCGTCCGTCCGTTTGTCTGTCTGTCTGTCTGTCTGTCTGTCTGTCTGTCTGTCTGTCTGTCTGTCTGTCTGTCTGTCTGTCTGTCTGTCTGTCTGTCTGTCTGTCTGTTTCCTTACAGCCTTATCTCATCCCAGGGACCTAGGATTATCGTTATCATTCTTGTTTCTTTAAGATTAGTTTATGAAAGATTCGTTTAACCCTTTGTATAGGCCCATGTGTCGTTTCAAAACTATTCAGTTTACAAACACTGCCGTGGTATGCGTCACACACCTTCCTTGTACTAAAAACTACCCATTTGAAGTTTTTCAAACGTAGAACTTCTCAATGTTACTGTGTAATACAAACTGCATCAAAGGATACGACACTTTAGATACAATTGGTCAAAGAAATCACTCAGTATTTCCGTCTATTCAAATAGTCGTTTCACGCAATGCTAAGATTTAACGACAACGGACGGTTGGAAATAGCTTACTTACATGGTACTAAATGGCTAAGAAAAGTTGACACTACAATAATATGTACCGTAAGAACGTGTAAAAGTAACTTGTTTATTTTCTCTTTCAATATTGTTTATAAAATTACAAGAAATTCTCCATTATAAATATATCGCTTTGCACCATGTTTTAATAATATAGGAATGATGCAATTTTACATTCTTAAAAAGTGATAATAAAGTACAAAGTAAGTCTTCAATATGTCTTATCACAAATCGATCAAAATCACTTATAATTATTTACAATAACACAAATGAGAATTGGTTGTAAAGTTCAGGAAGAGACATGACGACTTTCCTGCAAATGTCATTCCATAAATCTAGAGGTACAAGTCCTGTTACTGGTCTCACAAACTGTGGATATTTCAGTTCGGATCCGGACTTGTTGAGTTTGAGAGTTGACGTGTCCTCAGAAATATCAGAGTTCTTGGATTTACAGAGTTTGCAGTTCCTTAGGCTACCTGGTAGGTGAAGTTCAAGTTCACATTTACATCTAGCTGGTCTATCCTTACTCGAGTCCCCGCGGCCGAGCGCTGCACTTTCATGGATCTGAACTTTGTGTGCAAGGTGGGATCTACATCGAGCAGGACCTGTATAACCTTGACTAGATGGGTTATGTTGTAGATATTCCTTACGTAATGATTCTATAACATCCACCATGTCTCGCTGAGACTGAGTATGTTTATCATTTACTAAGGAATCTGTAAACAAAGACAGAAGATTATTGTTGATTTTATCAGACTTCCGTTAGAAATGTTTAACTAAGATAGGGACACACACACACACACACACACACACACACACACACACACACACACACACACAGATAGCCAGAGAGACAGACAGAGAGACAGACAGACTGGCTGACTGACTGCCAGACAGACATGCAAGGATATATATATAATATATAAAAATATTGGAAAAATTAATGCTATCATAGAAAACAAAATTGTGACAGAATGCTTATGAAGCTGACATGTACAGTAAAAAATTTTGATCACCTAAGTAATTAATGTAGGTGTTTACGAACTAATATGTTATAACATTCGTTTCAGTTGTAAAAGTGTCTGGGAAAGAAATAATTAGCGGTGCTGATTGAATAAGTTCTCATCAATATACTTTCATGTCAATGTTGGAGTTAAAACTCACTTTTTGAGTAGTTTGTCATCAAACAAAGTCGACCATTGTCGTTGACATGGGAGACCTGCTCCAATCTATTTCCCTCCAGCTTCAGACTCCTTCTACGAGAAGTGTTTCGATGCTCCAATCGGTGACTACGACAGTTTCTTTCGTTTTTAGTGTATGACACACTGCAGGTTTCTGATGATAATACGAAATGATTAGACAAACCATAAATAGCACAACTAGAAATATTGACTCTTTATTGATATATAGAAGTTATTCCCTGATTGTCAACTAAATATAAAATCTAAATTTGAAAATAAAATAAGTGTCTATATAGCCATATTTGAGCTACACCAATGCTAGTAGTGATTCCTAACAGAAATTTTCAATGACTTACCTAGCACTGTCAGACTCTTTGACTTGGTACAGATAATAGAAGATTTCTGATTTAACGAATCAGTTGTAGATTTTAACATGACTGAGATGTTGTCTGGAGAATAGAAATGAAATAAAATATAAATTAGATTGCAGATATTACTAACTTTACATGATAAGGATTTAATATAACATCGTAATAGTGAAGATGGCGGCCATGGAAATATAAAAGAAAGAAAGACGACGTAACAAGTAAATAACACGATAGTTTTAACATGAATCCAGAGTCTAAAAACATTTATTCTCATTCATACACTATTGTATCGGCATCGTAGACTGGTGTGAACAACAAATGTGTTGAATTTTAACTCCAAACGTTGCTGTACTTCACTTTTTATCATAGAAATTCATTTAAAATATCTTTACCTGCACTAGGAAGTCTTTCCATCGCAACTAAAGTAGTAATATCGCAATTATTTCGGGAAACAGAGAGTGAAAGTTGAACGACGTTCACAGACACGATGTGCTATACAATCGAACATGTACATAACAGCAACGGAAACAAATCGACGCACATCTTTCCGTTGCCAGGTAACTACGCTACATTGTTGTTACTAAGGGACAAATTTAAACTAAACACGACGCGACGCGCTATGTGATGTTCGGTGGGTTCATGTCAACACGTGCGTATTGACGAAGCGATGTGATTTGCTCAATACATTTTATCTATGGAAAGATTCTCCTTGTCTATAGGGTATACGAAGGCAATAATTTACAATATTTAAATATTCCTATTCGTATCAAAACCAAATTTTGATCAAAAAGCCGGGCGATAACATCATTGTCATCATATTTATAATCTTCAAAAATGTAATATAGACTTAAAGTTTATAAACTTGCAAAACAAATGAAATTGTCTCGAAAAGTAGAGAGTGTTTCTCTTGTCTCTCTTTTCGTGTTCCCTGTTCATCTAAATCAATATCATTTAAAGACATACAGATATAGTTATCAGACAATATAATTACCACAAACTCATAACATTACACTGTCTCTTTTTTTCGGACCAATATAATATCTTGTAATTATTTATTTTACATTGTCTACCAATGTGCCGATGTTTCTCAGTTTCACCATAGATGGCGGGATTCGTCGACTTTCATGCCTGTCATCATCAACAAAATGTAATATTAATAAATTAGATTAAAGATTTATAGAGAAATTTCACTCAAATGACAAATGTGACGTCATAATTGATAAGAGGCTTAGGCAATGATTTAAACCAATTCTCAAAATTCGATACTCAAAAGTAGTTTTAAACCCACAACATTATTCAAATAAACGCTTGCCGCCCCTGAGTTGGGTGGGCGGGGTGGACGGGGTTGGGTGGAGGGGGTTAGGGTGTGGTAGGGGTGTTTGAAGTGCTACGGTATGAGGAAAGATTTGTTGCTGCGATATACGGTGGTATAGCAATCTATTTATGTGAGAGTGAGAGTATGTCCGTAATATATATATATATATATATATATATATATATATATATATATATATATATATATATATATATATATATATATATATATATAGGAAGTCAGTGGTAAGATTTGTCCGTAGTACAGTGCTCGATACGTCTACACGCAGAGCGGAGTATATGTTGAGGGTAGAAGAAAATCAAGTCGGGTTTTTCGTCTCTACAAGCCTGTTTCGTGAGTAAATCACTCGTCAGGAGATGTTGGTGTATATATATATATATATATATATATATATATATATATATATATATATATATATATATATATATATATATATATATATATATATATATTACGGACAGAACTCACACACACACACACACACACACACACACACACACATATATTTATATCTGTATGCCCGTCATACTTTCTGCCTCCTCCTCCCCATATCTCTCTCTCGTTCTCTCTCTCTCTCTCTCTCTCTCTCTCTCTCTCTCTCTCTCTCTCTCTCTCTCTCTCTCTCTCTCTCTCTCTCTCTCTCTCTCTCTCGTAAAACTGACTTTTAAAAAAACCCCAAAAAAACCAGCAACAGTCGTTTACCTTGCACGTTCGTAAAATTAACTTGAGGCAGTCGATAAACAAACTAATGTATGTCTTTGCCTTAATATCTGTAAATGTTAAACTATTGACAATATATACAGGTATACAGGTATACAGGTACAATTCTGATTATAGGCCTTATTTAGGCCTCTGATATCAGATCATGTTAAATTAAAGTCTTGTCAGTGCGTATGCTAGCATAGTCTTCAAATTTAAATTTCATTTGCAAGTCCTTCCCAGTGTCTATCTAAACGTCTCTCAAAATTATATACATTTGGTGCATCAACCACATGATTGGGAAGACTATTCCATTGGTTTATACTTCTATGTACAAAAGAAAATTTCCTAATATCCAGCCTAGTATGGACTTTGTACAGTTTATATTGATGCCCTCTAGTGTCACAATGTCTGGTCTTGAGAAAATCAGTCACTCTAGTGTCATATTTCCCCGACATAATTTTATAGAGTTCAATCATATCTCCCCGTAGACGACGGTAAGCCAAAGTTGGTAAGTTCAGATGCCTTAGTCTTTCCTGGTATGACAATTCTCTAAATCCTGGAATTAACTTGGTAGCTCTGCGCTGTACGTTCTCGATGGCAATAATATCCTTTTTGAGGTAAGGTGCCCAAACTTGATTTGCATATTCCAAATGTGGTCTAACCAGACCTTTGTACAATAATAAAAAACTTTCTTTGTCAAGATGAGCATAAGTTCTCCTTATCAGACCCATTATGGAATTTGCCTTATTTATTTTTGTAGACATGTGACTTGAAAAGGATAGCTTATCATCCACGATTACTCCTATATCCTTCTCTTCCTTTGTATTTCTAAGTTTGACCTTATTTTGTCCCATGGTATATGATCTATCTGACAAGTGTGTCTTTCCTATCCGCATACTGGCACATTTATCTGGATGAAATTTCAGAAGAGAGTTCTCTGTCCAAGTATACATGTTATCAATATCTGTTTGTAAGCAATCACAGTCTTCTTCCTTGAATATATCCATAAATTGAGAGTAAAATTGGGGTATTGAAGACGATATTGAATCACTTTACAGTTTTCAATAATGTGGTTTGAAATGTTATAACTCTAACTGGCCTGCTACATATACATGCCCTTATTTGCAAAAAAGTGCTCACTGTGGTAGGGAGACACACCCTACCCCTCCCACTAACGATCCCGGAGATGCTGTTTCTGCCCCAAATCAAGATTGAAGGGGTAAACCCTGCTGGCTAAGTATCTCCAAGTATAGGTTTGAGTCGAATGTGAGATTTCTCCTTGCAAAGCCCACATCAATTGGTAAAGAAATACGGTATTAAGTATAGACGCTGAAGTCGATTGTCAGTGTTATTTTAATGAAGTCTATCACTCAATTGCACACAGTACAGAATGAGGGAAGTGGGGAGGTAGGGGGATGGGGATACCGTATAATTACAGATATAAAAAACTGTCTTGTCTTGAGAGAGGAAGTTTTTTGGGTTCATTTCGGGGAGGGGCATGTTTTTTTTTTCAGAGCGCGAAGGGGTGGTGCCAAAAAATTGACCAAAACATTTCCGCGTCTGGTCCCCTACCGTAAATTCTCTCTTACCCTAAATCTAGAATGATCGATATCATAATTGATGTATTACTTTATGTTATATGCCTGTGAGATCATATCACTGACACTTCCTTGATTTACATTCGATAATCTTCATATTGAATACAATAGTAGTTTGGTGATAAGTTTGCGAAATCTGAGACGAGATAAAAAAAATCAAAGTCGACTCGGAATACTTGTTTTGTGTCCAATTATTGTGTATTCTCTTATACTTGATGGATTAATTCACTCTTATACTTGATGGATTAATTCACTCTTGTCTATTACTCGACAACGGTCATAAACATGATAAAACAAAACTATTTAAAGTGGGGTACTTTTATGACGAGTAAATAAGGTCAGATTGACATACATCATACATCTTCATTTCAGCCACAGTAAATCTTTCTGAAATATTTTCTCTTGTAGATGAACTGTACAATGACATCGTAATGATTATAGGAGATATTCTTTTGGCTCCATTGCTAAACCAACCATGCATTAAGTCCTAAATTATTATTCGATATTATTCCCCAATACTTTTTTTTCGTTCGGCTGAAGAAAGTTTTTTAAGGGGCCTTGTCACTTCAAGTCGCTATCTGAGTAGTGACAAACGCAAAGATCACGAGTATTTTAAGTTTTTGGCCTAATGAAGTAAAATATTGGGGAATAAAACATAATTATTGGAAAATAGGAAAAGAAATGATGGCGATTTGGAATATTTTGACTCATATTTCGAGCACAACAAAACCAGTGACGTAGACACGGGTTGTCGTGACGTAGAACGACCAGAGTATAGTCATATATTTCCTGTTCAAGGACAATAACCTGACTTGAGGTATATATGTAGTATAACCGTCACTGTTACATGTCTCGTGTCATTTCCTCGGTTCACACGAGCTTTCGGATATCCCTAGGTATTCCATCTAAATCTCTGAGGTAGACTGTTTGTTTGTCGTCAACTATTCTGCCATAAGTTACAACTTGAGTCCATGAAGATCTGCCACAACCGACAAAGACATCTGCATCTGAACAAGGTATAAAGACAGTCATTTCTCGGTAGGTCAGTACAGTACAGCAGTGACAGCACGGTGCAACTCAGTACAGTACAGTACAGTACAGCACAGCACAGCACAGCACTGAGTGACAGCACAGCACAATGCAGTAGTACTAGCACGGTGCAGCAGTGACAGCACGGTGCAGCTCAGTACAGTACAGTACTGTACAGTACAGTACAGTACAGTACAGTACAGTACAGTACAGTACAGTGCAGTACAGTACAGCACAGCACTGTACAGTACAGTACAGTACAGTACAGTACAGTACAGTACAGTACAGTACAGTGTAGTAGAACACAGTACAGTACAGTACAGTACAGCACAATATAGCACAACATGGCCAAGTACACTGGTGATAAAAGAGTCGCTATGCTATCTTGGTCAAAACCGTTTAACCCTACAAACCCATTGTGTCTAGTTAGTAATTACAGGGGTGGGGTGGGGTTGGATAGGGGTGGGGTGGGGTCAATCAAACATGGTCTGATGCATAAAATGTAACCCTTTTCCGAATATATTTTCTAACCGGTGACCCTCCCTCAAAATCGTTTCTATAAAATATGACCCCCTCCCTAAAACATGGGGTTAAAATGCTGTCAGATTTGACACGAGTCTCAGAGTAAAAGGGCTCGATCCCACCGCTGCCACCACATGGTTAATTTGAAACATATTGGCTGTCTCCCATTTCTACCAGTTTCAACCACACCACTAACAGTGAATCTGTGTAAAGGCACTGCATTAATCTATTCCCATATTGGGATCGAAGGCCAGAACTGCCAAAAAACTAGATGAGGACACTACCAACATTCCACTCCACCATATAATATCTTAACACACTGTTCACCCTTCCCTCCTACGAAATCCACTCCGCTCATTACACTACAACTGACAATTCATTCACTGCATGGTTTTCAGCTGCAAAAAGACTCAGATATATTACTTTACAATGGTGGCAGTGGTGGGATGTCAAAATCACAAAATAAAGCTAGAGTCAAAGTAAAATGTGACACTACCGTAATTCCATTTTAATTCCAAATATGGCCATCCCCCTAGAACCGATTTGTTAAATGTAACCCCTTAGATTAGTTGTAATTCCCTTACCCTTTGTATTGAATGTTCCCTTAGTCTATATATTTATGACATCGAAATCTTCCAATGCATATACCATTGTGTGTGATACATAACCTATTCTGAATTAGTTTTAATTTCCTACAGCAATGAGTATACATCTCTTAAGTGATGACACCTTCTTTAACTAGTTTTAAGAGATGCACTGGTCAGGAGGGAAATTTGGACATTGGAGAGGAAATAATGTGATATATGAGAGAAACTTGGACATAGAGGAGATATGTCTCTCCATTGTGTATTTTTTATGACTGGACATAGTAGCCTTCGTTATAGTTATTAGTATAGCATGTCATATACTTATTTCTAGTATAGATATACAATACTTTGGGAGATATCATCCGAAACTAGTGTGACGCACAGGTACAGTGGTAAATATATACACTGGGGGCTAACACTGTCTATACATCTACTAGGAGATATCCCGTTCATTGTATTTACCCGTATTTAACACGAACACTTTGAAAATATCTGACAGCAAAAGAGTTCGTTAAACAATTTAAAGGAAGACATCTCGGCTTATACCTGTACATTGCTTAGACATTGTCTGTATCATCTTTGCCAACCAAACTGAAGACTACATTTGTATCATCATATCAACCTCTACAGACAACCAAACAAAACACAGTTGTTCGAGTTTTAATCGACTCTACTTACTTATTGCTATTTCTTGCTCCATTAGTGAAACATAATAATTATCGTCGAAGATCTCTCTGAATTCAGGAATGTCAAGTTCCGATAGTTTAGATGACGTCATCACTCTGGGAATCTTGGAAGTCATGATTTCAGCGATTTCCTAAGAAAGGCAAATGATTGAATAATTTGACTTTGAAGTGACTCATCGTTGTATGTATATGATGTATGTCTTACTGTAAATACAATCATGCACTTCGAGGCGTGCCACACTTATAACAATAACCAATTGAAGTATATATGCAATTTGTTTTACATCTCGCTTTATTAATAAAATTACATGGTGACATTTATTTATCTTTGTCCGAGGTATGTATGTATGTATGTATGTATGTATGTATGTATGTATGTATGTATGTATGTATGTATGTATGTATGTATGTATGTATGTATGTATGTGTGTATGTACGTACGTAGGTAGGTAGGTAGGTAGGTATGTATGTATGTATGTATGTATGTATGTATGTATGTATGTATGTATGTATGTATGTATGTATGTATGTATGTATGTATGTATGTATTTAAAGATTGAAAGAGTGGGTGGGTGGGTGACTAGGTGGATGGGTGAGTGAATGGATGGATGGGTGGGTGAGTGAGTGAGTGGGTGGGTGGGTGGGTGGGTGAGTGAGTGGGTGCGTGTATGTATTTATTACCTCTGAACCTGGTGGGAAAGTCACGAACACACACATTAGTTTATTCTCCAGCATGTAATTATGAACAGTTTCAGTAACGATTGTTGCAACATGACGTAGTTGTTTATAATGAGAGGTACAGTCCAGATCTCCCCATGGTACCCACATATCAAAGGAACACCTGTAATGGGACCAAATACACAGTTAACGCAAATGATATAAAATCATGTAGCATAAACACACGAGAGAAATTGTGATCAAACTTAACGTTGACGTGAACGTCTTTTGATAAATTCTGTCATTCAACACTCAAACATTACTTTTCTTCAGAAAATGAATTAAATTCGACGAAAGACAATACCTAATGATAAAATAAAACTACTTTATCATCAGATTTGTTCATGTACTATAATCCATGGAGAATCTATCACCATCATCCATATAACATCCATTCCTTTCATCGTCAAATTTGGTCAATTTCCCTCATACTATTTTTTTCCGAAGTTTTAGTATGAAATAAATCTTGAGGACATTTCCTACTCTCATTTTACAATTCATTATAAAATCGGAATAATGTCACTTACATTTCTCCAGTTTTGTTTCGCCATTGTAAAGACATGAATGGTTGGCCATCACATATGAACGGCATCACAGTCTTTGCGATACCCCGAAGGAATGACGCCCTCTGTAGGTGACTGTCCACTAGTTTCAACAGAGGCACCTGTGTTGTTGTATCAAATAAATCGATAAAGTCCATAGCTCTGTAAATTCCTAAACACTGGACGTCGTCTGCTAATCCCAAATAATTATTGACTTCTCCCATATTACGAGGAATACTGGTTAATCCGGCAGGCAGATCAATATCCCATAATTGCTTGAACGTATTTTTGGTCCGATTATAGTCAAATAGAAACTCTTTGACGTCACGTTTAGTAGCGAACGGATTCTGAAGGACCATATGGATTTTGCCGTCACATTTATATCTGAAATCGTCAGGGCTAATAAGTTGTATTATATCTTGCAATTTGCCAACATCATATGTTTGATCGAAATGTCGCCACCCAGCTGTCAACCAGCCATCAGGTTGTGTATGGTGAATATGAAATGGTATTGTGACCAGTGTTCTGTTAGTATATATGGCATACTCAATCGCAATTCGATAATTCTTATAATTCCAGTTAGGACCACCTTCCCACATCTGCACAGGAAACAAAAATCGCTCAACCGGCTGCGACATGCTTGTAATCGGATTTTGTTCCGTCGTCATCGGCTTTTTTTCGGTCACCGGTTCTTCAGTCCATCGGTCCTTAACCTTTGTTCCTGATTGTAACTGTGATGGTATGATAAAAATGGTAAAATACATATTTTTGATATATTCGAAGTAGAAGTAGAACAGTATGTAGCATGGGGTGGGGATGGGGTGGGGATAGGAGTAGGGGTTACTTCATGCCATAATACGCGGTATCAGTGCATATACATGTTACAAGTGTCTTTTAGGCCCAGGCCCCATATTTGTGGAAAATCGATCACATTAATTCTGATTCTAAAATGCCTATCTCATCCTCTCTTCCAATAACATGACATAAATTTTAGAAAAATAAAAGTCACTGAAATAAATGTATCAGCTCTTCATATTTTCATATTGTATATGCACCATGCCACCACCAGCATACTCTCTTAGAAGGGAATCTTGATACTCTATGTATTAAATATATATATTATTAACCTGACGAAAAGAAGCATTGCAATTCTTCTTTACACTTCTCGTAAGGAGTTTTCCATGTAGTTCAACAATTTTAAAATTGAAACGCCCAGTCATTTACTGTTTTTTTTATCACAATATTATTTCAGAGAGTTTGTATCGTCATTCTTCAATTACAAAAAATGTCATAAAAAGAACTGTGCGTATTTTTGACAATTTATTTTAGAGTTTGATAGTAAACAATGTCGGTATTAACTAGGCTTTTCCCGCCAAAATAGAGAACATATTTCTAGCACTGCTATAACTCTTGTCAAGATATTATTTCATAAAGATAATAATAAAAATGGTATGAAAACGAAACAAGTAAACCATCATCTAGATTTAGTAATCCTGGATTCCTAGTTGTATTTGTCATTTTCGGGTAAGGGACAGGTCAGTTTCTCCAGCCTGGGGGGGGGGGCGGTGATGGATTCTTAAATCTGGCCGACAAAAAGTCACTGACCCCCCCCATCTGTAAAACCAAAAACAGGCTGACCCCCCCCCCCCCATCACTTAATTCTAAAACATGATGACCCCCCCCCCCCATATATGATATTCACATGACAGGTATTTTTTGATCATGACTCAGTGTGGACTGCTTGACTGTCTTGCATCTACTTTATAAGATCCTGGGTTAGCACTATCATAATTATAATTATTGACTACACAGGGTAAATATATTCCAAAAGGAGTTTAATAGCATCTTGACAGTGAAAGATATTGGAAAGCTTGCGCAGGGAAAATGTATATCTCTTATGGGGGTCCTAGAAGCCCTTGAGGGTTTTTACTCTGAAAAGTCAATTTTGAGACAATTCAGGCCCTTTCAGACAATAATTTCCGAGCTTTACAAGACAGCACCAACATGTAAAAAGCAACTACATAGGGTTGAAAAATATTTTTGAAATATTGATAGCATCTTGACAGTAAGAGGTAGGGGAAGAGCTTGAGACTGGGATCTGTACACCTCATATGGGGGGGGGGGGTCCTAGGGGTCTCCCCCTAGAAGCCCTGGAGGTTTTTTACTCTGAAAAGTCAATTTTGAGACTATTCAGACCCGGCAGGCAATAATTTCCAAGCTTTACAAGACAGCACCAACATTATTATTTAATTTCTTAAAAGCGCACTACAGTACGTCTCAGTGCTCTTTACATAACGAAAAAGATTGCATATAAAAGGTACCGATTAATCAAATACTAAAAAGAAAATATCATACAATAAAGTACTACAATGCGTCATTAAAAACAACAACAACAACAACAACAACAACAACAAAACATGGAAAAAAATTTAAAATGCCATATACAAAGCGGAGAGAGAAAAATTAAAATCTTACACTCCATAATGAACTTTAAAAAGATGGGTTTTCAGGGTGCGTTTAAAAGATTCAATAGAACAATTAGGAGTGATTTTAAAAGGTAGTTCATTTCATAGGATCGGTGCTGCGATGGAAAAGGCGCGGAAACCATAGTTTTTGGTTGTTGTAGTGTTGGTGTCGTGTCTTGATAAAAGTAATCCTTCCGATGAACGAAGTGTGCGCCTAGGAACTCGGATGTCTATTAGTGAGCATAGATAATCTGGACATTTGCCAGAGATAATTTTATATGTCAGGAGAATGATCTTGAATTGAATTCGTTTCTCAACAGGCAGCCAATGTAAATTATGTGGAACAGGTGTTATGTGATCGAATTTCTTTGTACCGGTAATGAGTCGTGCAGCGACGTTCTGTACAGATTGTATCTTTTGAAGTTGGTAGTTGTTGATTCCGTATAGCATAGTATTGCAAAGTCGCGATGTGACAAACGCGTGTATTAACTTGTCCGTTGTTGGAACGTTGATCAAGCAACGTACATTGCTAATCCTGTACAATGCAATGTATGCTGATTTGCAGATGTTATTTACTTGACTTGTCATGAAACCATCCGAATCTAAAATGACACCAATATTTTTGGCTGACATAGTTGGACAAATTTCTGAGGATCCGATTTTGAGACTGTCAAGTTTAACTTTGTCTTTCTTAAACCGCGAAGAAAAATGTATAATCTCTGTCTTATCATCATTAAGGATGAACATGTTAGACCTCATCCATTGCCGTAAATCTTCAACGTAAAAAGCAACTATATAGGGTTGAAATACTTTTGAAACATACTTTGATAGCATCTTGACAGTAAGAGGGGAAGAGCTTGAGACTGGGATATGTCCACCTCACGTGGGGAGTCCAAGGGGTCTCCCTCTAGAAGCCCTGGAGGATTTTTACTCTTAAAACCAATGTTTAGACTATTCAGACCCTTTCAAGCAATAACTCAATCCATGCTTTACAAGACAGCACCATCAAGTATCAGAAACTATTCTTTATAACTTACATAGGGTTGAAATATGTTCTTAAACAGTTAAATGGCATCATTATATACATGTAGTAAAGGTCAGCACATCTACTGGTAGTATCATTGGTAGGGGAGATTTGGAGTTTAAGGCAATTTTAGACTACCTTGGCAAACATTTCACATCTTTAAAAGACAATATCATCTCAAATTAGAATTGGGGGAAAATATTTAAGAAAAAGTTTAATACCATTATGACAGTAAAAAGGTTGTTGGTGCATCTGATTGTCGGTTGAATGCATGAGTGACCTCTGGGGGGTGAGGGAGTCCTTGGAGGTTTTCCACCTGGCAGATCTGCAGTTTTTCGCTTCTATTTAGGCAATGTTTAGGTTATTCATAGCCTCTGAGGTAATATTTCCAAGCTTCGAAAAGCTATAGTAAATGTAAGTTTTAAATAAGTTTCCCATGTCACACAAAAATGGGCCAGTAACACTTGGTATAGGGGCATTAATATCGCATGTTTAGTAAAGTCACCGGTATGTTAGAGAAATTTAGGTGGTCATACCTAGTGTATAATAGAAACTGGAATCGTCGGAAACCTAAAGTGCAATATAAGTGAAGCACTGATTGTGAAACAGCCAAGCACTTACATGGCATGTTCTGTAACTAGTGTGGTAGGTAGGTAATACATTTATATGTATATGTATATGTATAGTTATATTTGAACTAATAAGTGATATTAAAGAATTCATGTAAGAAACAGGGATAAGAACAAATATTTACACGTACCACATTTCAGATAAGGTTGTATGCCATTGTAGAAAAAGATTTTTTTCTTCCATCACAATCCAAAACACAATGACCCCTCCCCCCTCTACTGCCAATTTCAAAAACAGGGTGACCCCCTACAAATCCACCGCCCTCCCCCCCGGCCGAAGAAACTGACCGGTTCCTAAGCCTAGAGACGCTAGACTCGATGTGGGTGTGTTTATGATTCAAAATATTAAACAATAACATTAAAACCATATCCAACTCGTGATATTAGATCTCAAATAATCCCAAAGTAAACATATGACATCAATTCTAAAATACTTTTATCGGTAAATACCTTATTGGCGTAGCTAATATTTCAATTTATCCCATACTCGCCAAATCTACATAAAGTTACATTATACGTTGGTTACGATACGTCGGTTCCTGTCACGTTTTCGCGACATGGTGATTTTATTTTTCCACGTCGGGATAAGCTGGTATACGTAGTGGCATCCACCGTTGACGTAAAGAGGTAATATTGTTTTACAGCAACGCTACGTGACACATACATTTGATCATCTGTTTCTAACGAACGTAATGTTATTTCGTCCATGAACTTGTCAGAAAATCACCATAACATGATGCATTGAATACATTTTATCGTGAAAAAAACAATGAACCACGGATGATTTGGCAGTGGTAGGTCAAATCCGTGGCTTTATATGCAATATCAAGCTTGAGTAAAAAAAGAAAATAAATAAATAAATAAATAAAATATATAAATAAATAAATAGCCTGTTTACTGTAGACGAAAGACTGACTGTGATATCTCTTGTTCTGTATATGGATACAAATCAAAGATAACGGAGTAACACAGCAATGCCGCACCGTAAACAGGTTTAACTGAAAAATGGAGAGATTTCTACTTACATTATTGTAGTAGTGTACGATTTTACCGTCATCTGTTGATTCGTAGTCACGGCTGGTGAGTTTCATTAAATATTGTTCCATCTCGTTCTTTTCAGCCAGTACTGTCAACGTACGTACGTTTTCTTTCGATAACGAGAAAACCGAGTAGTAGACACAGAAAATAGTCATCGCAGCCGATAAACAACCCAATACATATGTTATCTTCATCATCAAATTCATCGTAATCGAAATTGCAGGGTTACTGTATTACTAAAAGATACCCAAATGAGATATTTATCCTGTAGCGATCGATGCGTTGATTAATGCATGCATGCGCCCTCTCACGAAATATCATTGCAATGTCTACTCCTGCACACATGGTACATGACTGAATACACAAACCTAAGTATTTGACGGCACTGACCAATGTGTGTAGTATATCAGAATATGAAAGATACAATGAATACCAGTGTAAATCGTTGTTTAATTGTATTTACTGGCTGTCTCTATTATACAGTCAGTATTATGTAATTTCATAGATTTGCTGTAACAGCTGGCTTCGATGTGATTCGTACCTTGAGTCTATAATTAATAGGGATCAACCAGTTTTTACGGCCGGGGGGGGGGGTGATAGCGGTGGGTCCCTGTTTTTTGCAATTGGCGGGGGCGGGGGGTCATTCTGTTTTGACAATTTTGGATCATTGTGTTTTGGGTTTTCATGGAAGAAAAAAATCCATTTTTGCAATGGCATGACCTTGTCTGAATTGTGGAATTTTTTCCTTGTACCTGTCTCTTAACACTTATATTCTTTAAAACTACTTTACCTTGAGTGACGCTCAAACATATCTATACATATATACATGTACAAAGAAATAAGTTACCAACAATTCCTGGGACTACATTTACAAGTGATGGACTCCTACAATGTTTGAATCCAAATAAGGCTTCAACATACCATTCTGAATTTTGATGAGGGAATGTGCAGAACAGATCGATAGCCCCCCTCCTTCAGTCCTTGTTTACACAGAGTTTACAGACTTTCTCACTACGTTGACTGTCAGCATTTATTACATCATTGTTTAAGAAAGGAGATAGGTCATCAACCTCAAACCATCGCCCAGTGTCTCTCTAACGTCAGTTTGTTGTAAAATCATTGAGCATGTCATTTTTAAATACACAAGGAATCAATGTGAAACTCATAACATCATTATTGTAGTAGTGTACGATTTTACCGTCATCTGTTGATTCGTAGTCACGGCTTGTGTGTATCATTAAATATTGTTCCACCTCGCTCTTTTCAGCCAGTACTGACAACGTACGTACGTTTTCTTTCGATAACGAGAAAACCAAGTAGTAGACACAGAAAATAGTCATCGCAGCCGATAAACAACCCAATACATATGTTATCTTCATCACCAAATTCATCGTAATCGAATTCCAGGGTTACTGTATTTAATACTAAAAGAGACCCAAATAATATGAGATATTTATCCTGTGGCGATGCGATAATGATTAATGCATGCATGCGCCGTCTCACGAGACATTTTTGCACTGTCTACTCCTGCACACATGGTACATGTAATAAATGCACAAACCTAAGTATTTGACGGCACTGACCGATGTGTGTAGTATATCAGAATATGAAAGATACAATGAATACCAGTGTAAATCGTTGTTCAATTGTATTTACTGGCTGTCTCTATTGTACAGTCAGTATTATATTACATAGATTTGCTGTAACAGCTGGCTTCGATGTGATTACTCTATTGATTGGTCGCGTGGCCGCGTACCATGATCTAGTTAATAGGGATCAACCAGTTTTTACGGCCGGGGGTGGAGGGGGTTGATGGCGGCGAGTCCCTGTTTTTGCAATTGGCGGGGGGAGGGGGTGTCATTCTGTTTTGAAAATTTTGGATCATTGTGTTTTGGGTTTTGATGGAAGAAAAAATCCATTTTTGCAATGGCATTACCTTGTCTGAACTGTGGAATTTTTTCCTTGTACCTGTTTCTTAATACTTATATTCTTTAAAACTACTTCACCTTCAGTGACGCTCAAACATATCTATACATATATATATGTACAAAGAAATAAGTTACCAACAATTCCTGGGATTACATTTACAAGTGATGGACTCCTACAATGTTTGACTCCATGCAAATAAGGCTTCAACATACCATTCTGGATTTTGATGAGGGAATGTGCAGAACAGATCGATAGCCCCCTCCCTCAGTCCTTGTTTACACAGAGTTTACAGACTTTCTCACTACTGATTGGCTGTCAGCATTTATTACATCATCGTTTAAGGAGATAGGTCATCACCCTCAAACCATCGCCCAGTGTCTCTCTAACGTCAGTTTGTTGTAAAATCATTGAGCATGTCATTTTTAAATACATAATGAATTACTGTGAAACTCATAACATCATTACTGAAGTGCAGCATGGATTTCGACAAAACCGTTCCTGTGAATCACAACTCTTGGAAACAGTTGACGACCTTGCTTATTATACAGACGGAGGAATACAAACCGATATCATTGTAGAAATGCTTTCGACACAGTCCCACATCTCCGTCCTCTATCAAAACTAAACCACCTAGGTGCCCTCTCCTATCATTGCTATACATTAATGACCTGCCACAATCAATCAATTCCAAAATTCGTTTATTTGCAGAGGAATGTTTGACTATTCATGACCAAATAATCATAAAATTCTCAAGGGTGACTTGCAAACACTCGAAATTTGGCAAAGACAATGGCTAATTAGATGCAATTTAATCATTCCAAATGCACAGTTTTCAGAATGGTAGGTCCACGACGCAAACCAAAGAATTTGACTACATGTACGTTAGGGACCGGTCAGTTTCTTCAGCCTGGGGGGGGGGGGCGGTGGATTCTTAAATTGGGCCAACAAAAAGTCACTGACCCCCCTATCTGTAAAACCAAAAACAGGCTGAACCCCCCTATTACTTAATTCTAAAACATGACGACCCCCCCATATATATATATATATATATATATATATATATATATATATATATATATATATATATATATATATATATATATATATATATATATATATATATATATATATATATATATATATATATAACTCGGTGAGTATCAATCTGCTAAGACAGTGTTCTATACCGCAGTGGCAGAGCGTAATAGTTTTGTGATGTAGTTGCTTTTTACATATATGCTTTATATATATATATATATATAGTAAATAGTATCAAACTCGTAGAATAGAGTGCTCGATGCTTGGGTAAGCAGGGCGGGAATAATCAAAGTAGGTTGGTTTGAACTTGAGGTGCTTGGTTGTAACTCCGAGTTTCACGCTCAATGCGTTCATCAGACATATATATATATATATATATATATATATATATATATATATATATATATATATATATATATATATATATATATATATATATATATATATAATATTCACATGACAGGTATTTTTTGATCATGACTCGGTGTGGACTGCTTGACTGTCTTGCATCTACTTTATAAGATCCCGGGTTAGCACTATCATAATTATAATTATTGTCTACACAGGGTAAATATATTCCAAAAGGAGTTTAATAGCATCTTGACAGTGAAAGGTATGGGGAAAGCTTGAGCAGGGAATATGTATATCTCTTATGGGGGGGGCTAGGGGGTCTCCCCCTAGAAGCCCTGGAGGTCTTTTACTATGAAAAGTCAATTTTGAGACTATTCAGACATTTTCAGACAATAATTTCCAAACTTTACAAGACTGCACCAACATGTAAAAAGCAACTACACAGGGTTGAAATATTTTTGAAATATAATAAGGATTTTTTTCTTCCATCACAATCCAAAACACAATGACCCTCCCCCCCATCCACAATTTTGAAAACAGCATGACCCCCCCAGGCCGAAGAAACTGACCGGTCCCTTATGTAACCATAAATTAAAACCTGTTGATTTAAATCCATACGTTGGCGTACAGCTTTCTCGCTCTTTATCATGGAATATAGACAACACGGTGAAGAAAGCAAATTCTGTCATGGGCCTTGTGAAAAGAAATCTCCACTCTGCACCTAAAGAAACCAAAGTTCTTGCTTATCAGTCAATCGTACGTATGACCAACACTTGAATATGCTGCTTCAATATGGGATCCATACACACAAAAGAACATAACAAAGTTGGAGAAAGTACAACGGTCTGCAGCCAGATTCGTTTGCGGTGATTATAATCGACATAGCAGTGTAACAATTATGCGTGAAAATCTTGATTGAGTGGCCTACATCACAAACCCGTAGAAAAGACGCTAGACTCACAACATATACAAAATCAGAAAAAGGAGAACTGTGTGTCACTGCAGCAAACAAAATTATGTCTTTCACCAACTAATTATGAGAGTATACGTTGACTTTATCCAGCCAGATATAAACACCTTGATTCAAAAAGTGAAGAATTCATTCAACAAAAATCAATGACCGTTTAGTTGTATAGATTATTTAGCAATATCTTGATAAATATTATAAAATTGTGGGCCATTTCTGCTTATTTTTTTTTATCTGTATATAGCCATAAGAACGCATCATCAACTGAATTGGGTAATTCAAAAAACAAAAAACCAGCGAAAATATGACAGGATATGTGTTTATGAACATCAGTACAATATGACAATGAGTATCTGCAAAAAAGAAACTAAAAATTTACTCTGCACATACACTACATTTGTTTCGTTTGAATGCTGATAGTATGAACAAACACACACACACACACACACACACACACACACACACACATACATACATACATACATACATACACACACAAACACATACACACACATACACACAAACATACATACACACACACACACACACACACTGATACTTACAGCACTCATCATATTGGTATATATTACTATTAATTTGTGTTCCTTGATTCTATGGAGAGGTGTCTTATGATTAATATCTGTCCTTCTAGGGGTGTCTTGTTAGTGCCATTGGCTGATTTTGAATTTCCAACATTTTTGCATTTCTCAGTTGCTTTTCAATTTCCAAAAACTGAAGACGTGTAAAATACAAAATCAAACTGGAAATTCAAATTGAAAGTAAACTACGAAATATGAAGTCGGAAATTCAAAGTCAACCTAGAATGATTGACACCGCAGATGAAGGCGATCTCTCCCTGAAAAATAAAATTGAAAACAAACAAAGGAAATAGAGCTCAAGGTAATTAAATAAAGAAATCGAACTGTAATTCACCACATCAGATGTTATGGAGCTACGGCTATGGTCAGAGAGGAGGGGGAGGGGCATGAAAAAAATTGAGGATTCTAAGGGGTGGCCATGAACATTTTGATGGTCTGAAAGGGCCCCCCGAAATATTTTGCTCATGATTTAAACCAAATTAAACCTCAGGAGCGATCGTTTACCGAGTAAATTAAAAAAAATTATCGCGGCTTCGCTGAAATATAATACTTTCTAAAACATATTCAGGAATGCGTTGGGTGACAGCCATGCGAATGTATTTGTGTATGCCTTCCTCTGTCTGTCTGTCTGTCTGTCTATCTGTCTGTCTGTCTGTCTGTCTGTCTGTCTGTCTGTCTGTCTGTCTGTCTGTCTGTCTGTCTGTCTGTCCGTCCGTCCGTCCGTCCGTCCGTCCGTCCGTCCGTCCGTCCGTCCGTCCGTCCGTCTGTCTGTCTGTCTGTCTGTCTGTCTGTCTGTCTGTCTGTCTGTCTGTCCAGTCTCTGTCACTCTCTCTGTCTCCTTCCTCTCTCAGGAGCAGTCGTTTACCTTGTAGTTTGCAAAATTGTACATTTCATTTACCTACCATGCATTTAATTATGAGGCAGTCAATAGCTAATTGCAAGCAAATGTGTGTGTCAAAATATCTCTGAATAGGTAAGTTTAAGTGTAGGTAATATAGCCATACAGTTGTATAATAATGTATTCGGGTATTGAAGACAATTTTCAAGTACTCTATGGCTTTCGATAATGTGTATGGTTTGAAATGTTATGCCATGAAATGGCCTCCTACATGTCCTTATCTTTTTTGTAAAAATGTGCTTACTTTGGGAGGGGGACCCGCCCCACTAGCTATCATGGGGGATGCAGTTTCTGCCCATAATCAAGATTAAAGATGCTGACGTAATACAGCCCAATGTGAGACCTATTTCACAAAGCCCACATATATTTGCAAAGAAATCTCTCATTGTTGTGTATGGACACTGAAGTTAATTTCCATTGTTAATTTAATGTAGTGTACCATTCTGTACAGCTCTGAAGTGGAGGGGGGGGTACTGTATTTA
This sequence comes from Glandiceps talaboti, assembly GCF_964340395.1. Lineage (NCBI taxonomy): Eukaryota > Metazoa > Hemichordata > Enteropneusta > Spengelidae > Glandiceps > Glandiceps talaboti. Next base: position 21,997,832 of record NC_135561.1, on the reverse strand, counting down.
CATATGTGTAGCCGGGGGGGGGGGGGGCACTACGAAAATTCTTCGGTTCATTGGGGTGGGGGTATGAACTATTTTGAGAGCGAAGGGGGAGGGGGGGGGGCTGCGAAAATGTTTTGACCAAAAGAGTTTTTCCCCAGCCCCCCTCCAAATTCTGTTCCCAGCCTAACCCAAATATTCTGTATGCCATATGGTGTATGTAAATTCGAAATATTGGCGGCGATCTTATAAAATTAGTAGAGCGCCACCAACGGTCGGAGTGTGGTCTGCATATAGACGAATATAAACACTGCATTGTATACACATAGCCAAATCAAACCCGAACAATGTCCCTCTAACGTCCAATTTTGTGAAAACGAGAAAGGCTAATGACTTGAAATTGTTATGGCTTTATTGTAGTCAGTATTATTGCATCGACATAGTTTAAAACTAGATTGACAATTAAATATAAAAATATACATGTTCATAAATATCAGTCACAATATTACGTTAGTGACGTCATGCATATATATATATTAAACACATTTTCATAAATATCGGTCACAGTGTAAGAATGACGTCATGAGTATCATAATGCGAGCGACGCTATCAACATCACGAATCCATTGTGAAGACGAAGAGTGTGTTTTTACAATGGCTTTTGACCCAAGGTCAGTCTTGGAATACCCGATTATAATACATAAGCCTTAATAACATAAGAGAAATATAGCACGGTTTAGTTGCCATGGAGACTAATCACTGCATATCACTACTAGTTATACCTAATTCTTTATCTAACATATCGCATAACACGAACACAGTCTCTGAATATAAAATTCAAGCCAACACATTATTTGTGTTATTGTCATTGGTAAAAAATCTCTTATGGGTAAAACTTATTCTAGACATTTAGACAAGCAGTTTCCTGCGACGGTTTGGTTTAAAGTGACACAGGTTGAGTCAATTGCTTGGGGTTGATTTGTTGCTGGATATATATTAAAAGATACTTATGATATTCTAATTAATGGTGCATGCCGGTCCTGACAGTGGTAGAATTCAAAGCTGGTATACAGACCTGAACAATTCGGTGACATTATACAGTATACGTACATGTATACAGTCTAGGAACCCTCTATCATGACTTCAAATGTACTATTTATGTCAGGAACAACATCTTCGAAGAAATACATAGATATACTAACTTTAGACTAAAATATTGCTATAGTATACAGAATGTTCATCCGCTCCGTGACCAAAGAATGTAATCTTTAGTTTATTACTAACACTGTCCTTTTCTACAGACAGAAATTCGTCGTCGTAAATCACAGCCTCTTTTACGGCACCATCCAATATAGGTATTAGTTTTCGTTGCGTCAGCAGAAAAGTGTAGTCTGACATGCAAAACTCAGTCCAAACGGTGAAATTGAACAGTTGGAGAGGTTACTTGGCAGTAGAGATTAATGTGCACTTGGATATGGCAACTTACATTTTTCAAAGGAAATTAATTTTTCCGTATGTAGTATAATTTTGTATAACAATTCACCTAATTAGAAATCAGCAGGAAGAAGAATTTGACCGAATGCTTGTTGCGTTAGCTCGAAGTACTCGTCGTTTGTGTCGAAGTTTCCTCAACTTTTGACCCAAATTTCGTGCACAGCACTTGTATAATATACTAGTTAATAACAATGCAATAATAATTAACATAATGTTGACGTCATTATCTGGATTAGGGCAGTCTTTGAGAACTCCAGTCATTTCATACTGGCGGTAAATTTGCTGAGGAGTAAAGTAAGTTGATACCAATACTGTCTTGTGAGAACACAGCCATAGAGGGCGCCGTTCAGCCTCCATATCAAAATCACTATTGTCTTCGATGCCAACTTTTAGTTCGTTCATCAGCAATGCCATATAGGCACTGGAAAAAGGAAATTGCATCTTTTCTGAGGTAGAAAGTATTCGTCCAACCATATCACGTGACATAATAACGACGTCACTGTGTGCCCATGAATATTTGACTGGGTCTAGGTAAACATCCACGCTATGATCTAATAGTGGTGCTGATAATGGTACATTACGTCGTCTGCCGATCACAGTTGATGTATCACGTGATTTTCTTAACAAATGTAAAACATTGTCAAGCATAACATAAGTATCGTGGTTTGTTAGCATGATATACTGTGCATGCTGACAGTAACGATCTACCCATTGTAATGCTAATAGTATTTTGGATACTGAATAGTCTGATGTAAGGTTACCACACATTTCAATCATATCGTCATACTTAGCTTGTTCGTCCAGGTATGAGATCATCTTAGGGCTAGTTTTATCATGTGACTGGGAAAGAAAGTCACGTGACTGAGAGATAAAGTCGATGATGAAAGCTATACGTACTCGACTGTTAGTTCTTGCCCACGTGTCTCGAATAGCTTGTCTATGTTGAAATCCAAATGGGTTACTATCAACGAGGATCAACAAAGATATTTCATCTTGTCTACATATGCTTGGATTGGCAGCAGATTTGTCGGCTTTATTTGCTAAATTGAAATTATTGGAGTGTTTCTCTACATTGAGACTATCGCGGTACTTCTGTCTGAGGCCATGTTGTGAGTAGTGCTGGTTATTCCATACGTGGTACCAGTACCGGTAGTTATGTTTGTGTTGTACAGAATGTAAGGCAAACATATCAAATATTGCACTATCTTGGTATTTGTTTACGTCTGCAACGATGTCGAATCGACGGTCATGTATTGGAAAGACCCCTATTCGTTGTAACAATGCACCGACGAAAACGTCCTCATTGTTCAGATAAAAGGCACCGAAGCTGGATTGGTACGCGTTTAAGACGACATTGGCAGACATGATGTAAGCTGGACCCGCATTGTATGGTGGGTAAAGCTTTTCTGGCCAAAGTGTGTATGGTGTATAATTTCTGTTTTTCTTGTCTCTCATTGGTTCCTGGTAATGATAAGTATACCCTAGATAGAGATCATTTCTCGGTGCTGTTTTCAGAAACTTCAGCACCGCTATAGTATTTACAAAGACGTCGTCGTCAACCTTCATCACATATTTGACTTTAGGGCAGAATAATGAAACCCATTTCATTGCCATTAAACTCTTAAAAACTAAATTGTCGTAAATATCGTCAAAATCTAAAAGCATGACGTCACCAAACTCACGGGCCTCAGTGATGATGTCATCAAGTTGTCGTCTGCTTTGTGTTCTGGCCATTACAAATATATGTCTGACATTGGTATACTCGCCATCCATTCGACTCGACATCGCCCACGTGTCCCGGATGGACTGCCTACCCCTAGTGTTGTCAGGTCTGGATATGACAACCAGTAGGAGGTCTAAGGTGTCAACGTTACAAATTTGATTATTTACAATCAAGAAATTGTCTCCTTTCATGTTGATTCTTTTGGGTTTAGGACATTTCCCCCTTGCCCCCCTTGCGTCGTCGTCTGTGAGAGTATTCCAGAATTGATAAACTTGTTCGATAGTCTCAATCTTCCACGACATAAATGATTGCAACTTACAAACATCTGAAGAAGTCGACAGCGAATAACTGACGAAATCGGGGTGGCTATGAGGAGTAACACCGGCTCGTTGCAGCAACATACCCACATATACATCTTCCCATGGAAACAGCGCAGTTTTAAGTGACGCCTGTAATAATTTGTGCACAACTTTTGATGACATCACACAACTTCGGGACAGAGGATAACTTGGATAAGTTTCTTGTGGATATAGTTCATGAGGTGTATAGTAGATATGTTTGGGATGGCGTACAGGCTTACTCTCAATGCGGACATTCCCAATTACTAATTGATCTGTTCCAAAACGCAGATTTCCTAGATACATCACAACCTGTTGTAAATGTATGAATATATAGGATCTGACTTGCAGCAAAAACTTGGCGTTTGAGCAAAATTTACAGAACCACTTGAATGTCATCACAGTTTTCAATGTTGCATTTTTAAAATCGTCTATAATATCGATTTGAATGACGTCACCGTAGTTGCCATTCTCTTCTCGCACTTTCTCATTGACTTTGTGATCTCCATTCTTTCCAACGAGGAAGAGATGTTTGACAATTTTACCATCAAAGTTGCTCTGTTTAAGCCAAGTCGCTCGAATGGCAGATCTCAGTTCAAATTCCCGCGGATCAGATAACACGGTGACAAGAAGGAAGATGTCGCTAGAAGTGTCCTGACAGTAACGAGGTTGGTTTATTACAAACTCGTACTCAAAACTGTCTACTTTTCGTTCATACAACCAGTCATTAAACAATGTATGAATTTCAGGTATCTTCTCTGATAATGAATACGGTCTGAATGCATTCATCATGACGTCAGAACCATTTGTATTGCAATTATTGAAAAAGATCTGTCCATGGAACGCACGAGCAATTTGTAACATAATACCTCCCTCGAACACTTGTGTTGCTAGTAAATTATATAAGTTGCATATATCCATTTCATTCTGTTCATTCTTGTAACTATCAATTACAATATCGCTATGGACTCTGGTTACTAATGGCTGCGTGTCTTTACTGCGACCTCCTGATTGAGTTTCGTGTAAAAGCGTTGAGGGGATTATAAAAACAGCTTTTCGAGTTTCAAACCTGTTATTAACGTTATTGTCAGCCAAAACACCAACGCCTGTCTCTTTCGTCAGATTTCTAAAACGACCAACAATTATATGCGACGGAATAGACTTCTTGATAAAAGTAACGACATTTACTAAATTGACGAAAACGTCATCTTCTGTCTTCATTACATACTTTACATTTGGACAGAAGTGGCGTTGTAACTCGTCAAGCAATCGTAGTTGTTGTACGCCACTCGGTGAATTGGTCAAGTCGTCTGTGGAAAAGATGAAATCAGTGTTAACTGTGATGATATCGCCCTCAACGGCCACTTCATTATTTACAAAGTTTGTCAAAGACTTCTTCGTGGTTTTTGGAAGTACAAAAGATATCTTTACATGTCCATTGTTAGTATATTTAGTCTTGGCCCATGTTAATCGGGCGTATTTTCTTCTTTCGTAGTTTGCAGCTTCAGAAAACACAAACACAACGAGATAGGTTTCCTTATCACAGTAAACTTTTACGTCATTCTTTTCATTTCTTACAATAAACTGTGTTTGTTCTTCCCGACTTCCCTGCTCGGTTCTAATCACTTCTTCTTTATGCGGTATCTTTGTATAGTTTCGTTCACTTTCAGCGCATGCATTCATTTGATAAAGAATCTGCCAATATTTCCTTAAATCTCCTGGTGTAAAGTGATGTACAAGCAATGAATCTCGCAGGGAGCAGGGATGTCGATACACTCCATGTGTATCAACGCTTTTGTCAGGTATTGCAGTGACGTCACCTAATTTAGATATCAAAATTCCCATCATTGTATCTTCCCATGGAATAACATCGATTGGATCCCGAAAGTTGTAGATATCAGAAATGACGTCAGAGGAAATGACGTAAGAGAAACCCGCATGGTATGGTGGGTAGACCGTGTCATTCCACGCTTCTTCTGGAGTATACCATTTACTTGAAATATCGCGAACTGGACGAGTACCCACATATGGGTCACCGAAATAGAATTTAGATCGTGGACTATCTTTCAGTTTCTTGGCAAGAGCAGGTGAATTCAGAAAAGCATCGTCATCGACTTTAATAACATACTTGGCTTGAGGGCAGTATTCATGTGTCCACTGTATAAGAGCAAATGTCTTTATGGTAAGATTATAATAATCATCAAAGAAATTTCCCATGATGATGTCTTTATATCTGTTGTTTTCGTCAAATATTTGACTTTGAACGTCACTGCCCTCCTCAACTTGACCTAGCAGAAATATAGATTTAACGTCATCACTTTGGTCAGAGTTTCTCCCCCATGTTTCTCGGATTGCTTTTCGAGCTTCGAAATTGTTGGGCGCTGATATGACCATGGCTAGAATGTGAGGTGGTTGACTAGTGGCAAACACAGTTTGGCACCAATGTGGGTGATTCAATGGAAACTTAACAGGGAACTTGTTGGCCAACTTTGAGGTGCTTTCTTCTGAAAAAGGATTTTGATCTTTGCGTTCATGTCGAAGTTTGGACCTAGAATTTGGGCAGTTAATGTATTTACTCCATACGTCAAGTTTCATTCCATACATTTCCATGACGTGGGCAGTATTTACTGATGACGTCAACACTGTTTGAAGTTCACAAACCGACAAGTTGTGCCCAGAATTTGTGACGTAAATTAGTGGATGTTCTTTGTAAACTAAAGATGAGTTTTGTTGAACAGAAAATCGTCTGAATACGTTCCAACTGAGCGAAGCGTCAATAATATTAACTACAACCTTGGCGATATCCTTGGAGTAGAACATTGCAAATGGCCCTGACCTTGAATTACCATCGTTTGCAGCATTTTCTGGTTGTCTTGGTATTTTTGAAATTGTGTACATAGAATGATCATTCCTGTCATTATGTGCCAACTCTTTTCCAAGAAAGTTTTCTGTCATTTTACCAACAGCAAATCCACGCCTGTCTGATCCCAATAACCAGGAATTGACTCGAGCAGTATGAACGAACATCGTGTCAGTTAGTTCTGCAATGTACGGAATATATTTACAACATTCAAGAATCCATGGTAAAGCGCGAATCAGCTGAGTGTTAGTTTGGTACGTCGGCCATGATGTAAACAGTATATCACCGCATTTCTCACTCTCACTTATTACCCATGTATCCTTGCTGTGGTTACTGGTCCTCTCGATAACGAAGACATAAGCAAATCCTCGCGAACTTTGACCTTGCTTTGCCCACCCTTTCCTAATTGCGTCTCTATACTTTCGCCTGTCCCATGATGAATATATTGCGTAGAAAATGGAAACATTTTCTCTTTCACAACGATTTTGAGTTGGAGTCCGGAAATTAAATTCACTAATTTTAAGGCGTGCCTTCGGTTGACAGTCGCTCGAGTTTGTTTCTTCATCACTGAGGAGTACTTTACCTAAAACTCTTGCAAAGCTGATAATACTTTTCGATTGTTCTCTTTTCACTTGAACTTCACTAGGATGTGACGATAGATCATCTTTCGAAAAGGTCACGTAAAATAAAAAGAAACAATTTGTAATGGAAAAGAGCACAAGTAGGTATATCAAATGACGTTTCCTGATGAATGATAAGAAGCTGACAAGACGTTGAATGACTGGATGTTTGGAATTTGTCTTTGCCGATTGTTTGGTGGGTTTGATAGGGTCCATGTCTGTTGAAAGGTTGATGTGTCAAAGATGTCTGTAGAGTTCCACTTGAAAACACTTCAGTGTTGTAACAGAGAAATGACTTAATACTTGGTGTTGTCATCTTACCACTCAACTCCCATTATAACATAACACCTGTTTTAATTCTCCGTCATATATCGTATCTACAGAAAAGAATGAAAACAAAAGAACACTCGGTGAAAATGAACACTCGGTGAAAATATAAATGACAAATCCTGTCTATCAACATTGACATAAAAATAGCCAATGCAAAGAGCTATTGGTTATAAACAGTTGGGCCTAAAGTCTATGTCACACAACCATTCACCTATAATACAGTCTCTAACTGAGTCTCACATGTAATACAGTCTCTAACTGAGTCTCACCTGTAATACTATCTCTAACTGAGTCTCACCTGTAATACTATCTCTAACTGGGTCTCACCTGTAATACAGTCTCTAACTGAGTCTCACCTGTAATACTATCTCTAACTGAGTCTCACCTGTAATACTATCTCTAACTGAGTCTCACCTGTAATACTATCTCTAACTGGGTCTCCCCTATAATACAGTCTCTAACTGAGTATCACCTGTAACACAGTCTCTAACTGAGTCTCACCTGTAATACTATCTCTAACTGAGTCTCACCTGTAACACAGTCTCTAACTGAGTCTCACCTATAATACAGTCTCTAACTGAGTCTCACCTGTAATACAATCTCTAACTGAGTCTCACCTGTAATACAGTCTCTAACTGAGTCTCACCTGTAATACTATCTCTAACTGAGTCTCACCTATAATACAGTCTCTAACTGAATCTCACCTGTAATACAGTCTCTAACTGAGTCTCACCTGTAATACTATCTCTAACTGAGTCTCCCCTATAATACAGTCTCTAACTGAGTCTCACCTGTAATACTATCTCTAACTGAGTCTCACTTGTAATACAGTCTCTAACTGAGTCTCACTTGTAATACAGTCTCTAACTGAGTCTCACCTGTAATATAGTCTCTAACTGAGTCTCACCTATAATACAGTCTCTAACTGAGTCTCACCTGTAATACAGTCTCTAACTGAGTCTCCCCTATAATACAGTCTCTAACTGAGTCTCACCTGTAATACAGTCTCTAACTGAGTCTCACCTGTAATACAGTCTCTAACTGAGTCTCACCTGTAATACTATCTCTAACTGAGTCTCACCTGTAATACAGTCTCTAACTGAGTCTCACCTGTAATACAGTCTCTAACTGAGTCTCACCTATAATACAGTCTCTAACTGAGTCTCACCTGTAATACAGTCTCTAACTGAGTCTCCCCTTTAATACAGTCTCTAACTGAGTCTCACCTGTAATACAGTCTCTAACTGAGTCTCACCTGTAATACAGTCTCTAACTGAATCTCACCTGTAATACAGTCTCTAACTGAGTCTCACCTGTAATACTATCTCTAACTGAGTCTCCCCTATAATACAGTCTCTAACTGAGTCTCACCTGTAATACTATCTCTAACTGAGTCTCACTTGTAATACAGTCTCTAACTGAGTCTCACTTGTAATACAGTCTCTAACTGAGTCTCACCTGTAATACTATCTCTAACTGAGTCTCACCTGTAATACAGTCTCTAACTGAGTCTCACCTATAATACAGTCTCTAACTGAGTCTCACCTGTAATACAGTCTCTAACTGAGTCTCCCCTATAATACAGTCTCTAACTGAGTCTCACCTGTAATACAGTCTCTAACTGAGTCTCACCTGTAATACTATCTCTAACTGGGTCTCACCTGTAATACTATCTCTAACTGAGTCTCCCCTATAATACAGTCTCTAACTGAGTCTCACCTGTAATACTATCTCTAACTGAGTCTCACCTGTAATACAGTCTCTAACTGAGTCTCACCTGTAATACAGTCTCTAACTGAGTCTCCCCTATAATACAGTCTCTAACTGAGTCTCACCTGTAATACAGTCTCTAACTTAGTCTCACCTGTAATACAGTCTCTAACTGGGTCTCCCCTATAATACAGTCTCTAACTGAGTCTCACTTGTAATACAGTCTCTAACTGAGTCTCACCTGTAATACTATCTCTAACTGAGTCTCACCTATAATACAGTCTCTAACTGAATCTCACCTGTAATACAGTCTCTAACTGAGTCTCACCTGTAATACTATCTCTAACTGAGTCTCCCCTATAATACAGTCTCTAACTGAGTCTCACCTGTAATACTATCTCTAACTGAGTCTCACTTGTAATACAGTCTCTAACTGAATCTCCCCTATAATACAGTCTCTAACTGAGTCTCACCTGTAATACTATCTCTAACTGAGTCTCACCTGTAATACAGTCTCTAACTGAGTCTCACCTGTAATACTATCTCTAACTGAGTCTCACCTGTAATACAGTCTCTAACTGAGTCTCACCTGTAATACTATCTCTAACTGAGTCTCACCTGTAATACTATCTCTAACTGAGTCTCACCTGTAATACAGTCTCTAACTGAGTCTCACCTGTAATACAGTCTCTAACTGAGTCTCACCTGTAATACTATCTCTAACTGAGTCTCACCTGTAATACTATCTCTAACTGAGTCTCACCTGTAATACAGTCTCTAACTGAGTCTCACCTGTAATACTATCTCTAACTGAGTCTCACCTGTAATACAGTCTCTAACTGAGTCTCACCTGTAATACAGTCTCTAACTGGTTCTCACCTGTAATACAGTCTCTAACTGAGTCTCACCTGTAATACTATCTCTAACTGAGTCTCACCTGTAATACAGTCTCTAACTGAGTCTCACCTGTAATACAGTCTCTAACTGAGTCTCACCTGTAATACTATCTCTAACTGAGTCTCACCTGTAATACAGTCTCTAACTGAGTCTCACCTGTAATACTATCTCTAACTGAGTCTCACCTGTAATACAGTCTCTAACTGAGTCTCACCTGTAATACTATCTCTAACTGAGTCTCACCTGTAATACTATCTCTAACTGAGTCTCACCTGTAATACAGTCTCTAACTGAGTCTCACCTGTAAGACAGTCTCTAACTGAGTCTCACCTGTAATACTATCTCTAACTGAGTCTCACCTGTAATACAGTCTCTAACTGAGTCTCACCTGTAATACTATCTCTAACTGAGTCTCACCTGTAATACAGTCTCTAACTGAGTCTCACCTGTAATACTATCTCTAACTGAGTCTCACCTGTAATACTATCTCTAACTGAGTCTCACCTGTAATACAGTCTCTAACTGAGTCTCACCTGTAATACTATCTCTAACTGAGTCTCACCTGTAATACTATCTCTAACTGAGTCTCACCTATAATACAGTCTCTAACTGAGTCTCACCTGTAATACAGTCTCTAACTGAGTCTCACCTGTAATACAGTCTCTAACTGAGTCTCACCTGTAATACTATCTCTAACTGAGTCTCACCTATAATACAGTCTCTAACTGAATCTCACCTGTAATACAGTCTCTAACTGAGTCTCACCTGTAATACTATCTCTAACTGAGTCTCCCCTATAATACAGTCTCTAACTGAGTCTCACCTGTAATACTATCTCTAACTGAGTCTCACTTGTAATACAGTCTCTAACTGAGTCTCACTTGTAATACTGTCTCTAACTGAGTCTCACCTGTAATATAGTCTCTAACTGAGTATCACCTATAATACAGTCTCTAACTGAGTCTCACCTGTAATACAGTCTCTAACTGAGTCTCCCCTATAATACAGTCTCTAACTGAGTCTCACCTGTAATACAGTCTCTAACTGAGTCTCACCTGTAATACAGTCTCTAACTGAGTCTCACCTGTAATACTATCTCTAACTGAGTCTCACCTGTAATACAGTCTCTAACTGAGTCTCACCTGTAATACAGTCTCTAACTGAGTCTCACCTATAATACAGTCTCTAACTGAGTCTCACCTGTAATACAGTCTCTAACTGAGTCTCCCCTTTAATACAGTCTCTAACTGAGTCTCACCTGTAATACAGTCTCTAACTGAGTCTCACCTGTAATACAGTCTCTAACTGAATCTCACCTGTAATACAGTCTCTAACTGAGTCTCACCTGTAATACTATCTCTAACTGAGTCTCCCCTATAATACAGTCTCTAACTGAGTCTCACCTGTAATACTATCTCTAACTGAGTCTCACTTGTAATACAGTCTCTAACTGAGTCTCACTTGTAATACAGTCTCTAACTGAGTCTCACCTGTAATACTATCTCTAACTGAGTCTCACCTGTAATACAGTCTCTAACTGAGTCTCACCTATAATACAGTCTCTAACTGAGTCTCACCTGTAATACAGTCTCTAACTGAGTCTCCCCTATAATACAGTCTCTAACTGAGTCTCACCTGTAATACAGTCTCTAACTGAGTCTCACCTGTAATACTATCTCTAACTGGGTCTCACCTGTAATACTATCTCTAACTGAGTCTCCCCTATAATACAGTCTCTAACTGAGTCTCACCTGTAATACTATCTCTAACTGAGTCTCACCTGTAATACAGTCTCTAACTGAGTCTCACCTGTAATACAGTCTCTAACTGAGTCTCCCCTATAATACAGTCTCTAACTGAGTCTCACCTGTAATACAGTCTCTAACTTAGTCTCACCTGTAATACAGTCTCTAACTGGGTCTCCCCTATAATACAGTCTCTAACTGAGTCTCACTTGTAATACAGTCTCTAACTGAGTCTCACCTGTAATACTATCTCTAACTGAGTCTCACCTATAATACAGTCTCTAACTGAATCTCACCTGTAATACAGTCTCTAACTGAGTCTCACCTGTAATACTATCTCTAACTGAGTCTCCCCTATAATACAGTCTCTAACTGAGTCTCACCTGTAATACTATCTCTAACTGAGTCTCACTTGTAATACAGTCTCTAACTGAATCTCCCCTATAATACAGTCTCTAACTGAGTCTCACCTGTAATACTATCTCTAACTGAGTCTCACCTGTAATACAGTCTCTAACTGAGTCTCACCTGTAATACTATCTCTAACTGAGTCTCACCTGTAATACAGTCTCTAACTGAGTCTCACCTGTAATACTATCTCTAACTGAGTCTCACCTGTAATACTATCTCTAACTGAGTCTCACCTGTAATACAGTCTCTAACTGAGTCTCACCTGTAATACAGTCTCTAACTGAGTCTCACCTGTAATACTATCTCTAACTGAGTCTCACCTGTAATACAGTCTCTAACTGAGTCTCACCTGTAATACTATCTCTAACTGAGTCTCACCTGTAATACAGTCTCTAACTGAGTCTCACCTGTAATACAGTCTCTAACTGGTTCTCACCTGTAATACAGTCTCTAACTGAGTCTCACCTGTAATACTATCTCTAACTGAGTCTCACCTGTAATACAGTCTCTAACTGAGTCTCACCTGTAATACAGTCTCTAACTGAGTCTCACCTGTAATACTATCTCTAACTGAGTCTCACCTGTAATACAGTCTCTAACTGAGTCTCACCTGTAATACTATCTCTAACTGAGTCTCACCTGTAATACAGTCTCTAACTGAGTCTCACCTGTAATACTATCTCTAACTGAGTCTCACCTGTAATACTATCTCTAACTGAGTCTCACCTGTAATACAGTCTCTAACTGAGTCTCACCTGTAAGACAGTCTCTAACTGAGTCTCACCTGTAATACTATCTCTAACTGAGTCTCACCTGTAATACAGTCTCTAACTGAGTCTCACCTGTAATACTATCTCTAACTGAGTCTCACCTGTAATACAGTCTCTAACTGAGTCTCACCTGTAATACTATCTCTAACTGAGTCTCACCTGTAATACTATCTCTAACTGAGTCTCACCTGTAATACAGTCTCTAACTGAGTCTCACCTGTAATACAGTCTCTAACTGAGTCTCACCTGTAATACTATCTCTAACTGAGTCTCACCTATAATACAGTCTCTAACTGAGTCTCACTTGTAATACAGTCTCTAACTGGGTCTCCCCTATAATACAGTCTCTAACCGAGTCTCACCTGTAATACTATCTCTAACTGAGTCTCACTTGTAATACAGTCTCTAACTGAGTCTCACCTGTAATACAGTCTCTAACTGAGTCTCCCCTATAATACAGTCTCTAACTGAGTCTCCCCTATAATACAGTCTCTAACTGAGTCTCACCTGTAATACTATCTCTAACTGAGTCTCACTTGTAATACAGTCTCTAACTGAGTCTCACTTGTAATACAGTCTCTAACTGAGTCTCACCTGTAATACAGTCTCTAACTGAGTCTCACCTGTAATACAGTCTCTAACTGAGTCTCACCTATAATACAGTCTCTAACTGAGTCTCACCTGTAATACAGTCTCTAACTGAGTCTCACCTGTAATACTATCTCTAACTGAGTCTCACTTGTAATACAGTCTCTAACTGAGTCTCACCTGTAATACAGTCTCTAACTGAGTCTCCCCTATAATACAGTCTCTAACTGAGTCTCCCCTATAATACAGTCTCTAACTGAGTCTCACCTGTAATACTATCTCTAACTGAGTCTCACTTGTAATACAGTCTCTAACTGAGTCTCACTTGTAATACAGTCTCTAACTGGGTCTCCCCTATAATACAGTCTCTAACTGAGTCTCACCTGTAATACTATCTCTAACTGAGTCTCACTTGTAATACAGTCTCTAACTGAGTCTCACCTGTAATACAGTCTCTAACTGAGTCTCCCCTATAATACAGTCTCTAACTGAGTCTCCCCTATAATACAGTCTCTAACTGAGTCTCACCTGTAATACTATCTCTAACTGAGTCTCACTTGTAATACAGTCTCTAACTGAGTCTCACTTGTAATACAGTCTCTAACTGAGTCTCACCTGTAATACAGTCTCTAACTGAGTCTCACCTGTAATACAGTCTCTAACTGAGTCTCACCTATAATACAGTCTCTAACTGAGTCTCACCTGTAATACAGTCTCTAACTGAGTCTCACCTGTAATACAGTCTCTAACTGAGTCTCCCCTATAATACAGTCTCTAACTGAGTCTCACCTATAATACAGTCTCTAACTGAGTCTCACCTGTAATACAGTCTCTAACTGAGTCTCACCTGTGATACTATCTCTAACTGAGTCTCACCTGTAATACTATCTCTAACTGAGTCTCACCTGTAATACTATCTCTAACTGAGTCTCACCTATAATACAGTCTCTAACTGAGTCTCACCTGTAATACTATCTCTAACTGAGTCTCACTTGTAATACAGTCTCTAACTGAGTCGCCATATTCGGCCAAAGTCAGACAACAAAATACACACACCAGAAATTGAAATTGCTCACTTAGTTTAGTTTCTGGTTATTAGGTCGACTTTAGGTCTAACAGAATTATACCAATAAATAATGCACATTTTTGACAAACATTTTTTTTAAGGTTAGCAAGCTTTAACCAAAATTCTTAGGTCATAAATAAGTAGCAATTTGATAACTATGTATTCAGTTACTAGCTAAACATACCAAGCTCAAATAAGTTTAAGACGGACAGACAGACTGCAGACAGACAGATAGACAGACAGACAGACAGACAGACAGACAGACAGACAGACAGACGCCCTGTATCAATTAATTTCCCCTATGCTAAATTTGATAGGAGCACATTAAATATGAGTCAACACTGCACAATATGTACACCAAAAAATACCGCCAATGGCGTTGTAGCACAACTGTACAGTTTTTAAAAATGCTATCATGCTAACAATAAGTGTTCATTTGGTGAGTGACTATCCAGTTGCCTATCCAACCATGTTGCTATCTTTACAATATATGCTATCATTTGGCTGTTGCTATTGACGTGGTCTTGTTGCTAGGCATATTTACATACATTTTTTGAATGTTTATTCAATTGTCTATTAATCCCCATTGTTATCTTCGCAATATATGTGATCATTTGGCTGTTGCTATGGGCGTGGTCTTGTTGCTAGGCATATTTGCATACATTTTTTGAATGTATATTCATTTGTCTTTCTATTCCTGTTGTTATCATTGCAATATACATGATTATTTGGCTGTTGCTATGGGCGTGATCTTGTTGCTAGGCAAATTTACATACATGTTTTGAACGTTTATTCAATTTGTCTATTAATCCCTGTTGTTATCTTTGTGAAATACACGACCATTTGGCTGTTGCTATGGGCGTGGTCATGGTTGCTATGGTATTTGCATACATTTTTTGAATGTTTACTCATTTGCCTACCATATGATATTGCTATTTGACCAAAATATACTGCCATTTGGTTGTTGCTAAGGGCGTGGTCATGGTCGCTAGGGCCAATTTTGTCAAAATGTTTTGAAGAATAACACTCAGAAACATCTCACCAAGTTTCAGACTCGGTGACCAAGTACTTTTTGAGATATAAGTTTTTGACCAAAAATGAACATTTTTTACACCTAATTTGCATATCACTCATGGAATCATGGTATGCTTAATATTTCTTTGTCCATACATCCCTAGATACATTCCCATTAAATTTCAGCCCAATCTGCTCAGTAGTTTTGGAATTATAGATTTTTAACCAAAAAGACACATTTTTAGCCCTAATTTGCATATCACTGATGGAATCATCCCGTCATGAACAAATCTTACTTTACACCCCCTTAAGAATGTTCTCACCAAATTTCGCACCAATCTGCCCAGTAGTTTCTGAGTTTAAGTTTTTTGACCAAAAATCACATTTTTTGACCCAAATCACACACCTGTGATGCGATCATTTTGATTTGAACAATTTCCCAACTAGACACCCAAGGTAATGGACCCACCAAATATCGTGGCAATCGGTTCAGCGGTTTTTGACTTTAAGTTGTTTACACACACACACACACACACACACACAGACAGACAGACAGACGCCGGGCGATCCCTATAGCACTACTGAACAAGTTCAGTTGTGCTAAAAACGATTACTTCAGTGGTATTCGTGTTACAATAGATTTGTGGTTAGAGCTCTACCAGTTACTATATAAAATATAATAATCCAATACACTTTAGTCATTTCTTCAAAACATCAGTATAAAATAAAACAACCACCAAAATCAGTACCTTACAGAACATGCAACTGAATAGTCTCACGAGGTATACATTAAAACTAGCGACTCGGAGGTGAGACATCATCACAGCCTCGAACGAGGTTAGACATCATCACACCTTCGAACGAGGTTAGACACCATCACACCCTCGAACGAACGAGGTTAGACATCATTACACCCTCGAGCGACCTCTAAAGATGATAAACAACGAACAGACAAAACGTCGAATTAGAAGTTTAATGACATAGGCAAGGAATGGAAATTGTGTTCCCAAACATATAACTGATGGCGAATGAATCATACTATTTCTATCACAATTCACGTGTTGCAAATGAATCATACTCTTTGTATCACAATTCACGTGTTGGCCCAATGTTAACCCAATGTATATGATACAGTACTATGAGTTTACACTTGTTTAAAATACGTTTTGGTTACTTAACTGTAACAGTACACCACTATATGGCGCCCTCAATATCAACGGCGCTGTTGGACTAATTAGACAGAATACGGGTTGATAATTTATAGGAAAAAAAGTTTACCAAAATCTTTCAAGTTGCAATTCTTGTGAGCAAAACAAGACAACATTAGAATACAACTTTTACAAGTGGCACAAGCTAAGTTGATCAACTTTTTACTCAATTGAAAATATTTACACAAAATCTCGATTAAACTCTTCTAGTATAATGTTAATATTGATGTATGCCTTCCACGACATTACAATTAGTGTTCTGGCATTGTTAGAACTGTTGATTGCATAGTAAGGCGTTCCTGTACATTTTTATACGTATAATAAATTACGTCATCGGATCGTTTGTAAAGTTATTTCTTAAATACCAGGTTTAACTTCAGTCAATTGCAACATGTTAATTACAGTAAGTACAATACTGTGAGTACCTGTTAATTACACCGCCAGAAACATAGAAACTGAGCTAGTGTAAGTTTAAATCAACGACTAGAACGGTATGAGGAAGCAAAGCATGTTTCGCCTTTAGGCATAAACTTCCTCAAATCTCTTGGTGTTTTCTTTGTTATTTAAAAAACGTAAAACCCACACAACGCACTGTGTTCTTTTGCGTTGAAATGATAACCTTATATAGCTACTAAACAGTCGGGTGAACGCAGAGGAGTCCAGAGGAGACTACTTGTAACTGACGACATTTACCTGAAAAACTCGCAGGCAGACAGACAGACAGACAGACAGACAGACAGACAGACAGACAGACAGACAGACAGACAGGCAGACAGACAGACAGACAGACAGACAGACAGACAGACAGACAGACAGACAGACAGACAAACTCAAAACATTTCAAGATTTAATGTAAGACTTAAAATTATGCCAAGGAACTGGTACTATATAGTCTGAAATATGCCGGCTATAAACCAAATAAGTTGAGACAATCCAGATAAACCCCTTTCATTGTATTACAGGGTTAGACTAGATTAGTTGTAAGACAACTATTTCCATTCCCCCTTTCCCGTTAGCTATTGATATACATATTTATCTGGCGATTGTATTTGTAATTTGTAGTTACTATATTATATTGTTGGGATTAAAAAAATATTATTATTATTATTAAAACTGTAATGAGTCAAGTCATGTTGCCCTTTATAATAATTATGCATCTTTATATAGTTTTCTGGCAAAGTATCCCGTAAATGCAGTTTATATAAGTTTGACTTGAAAAGGAATACGTAGTGAAACTATTGAGGTTAGATAGAGGACAACTTGTGAAGCATTTATATAACTTGTATCCTAGCAATTGACGTTAGTAGATAATCAATGGTGTTGATGACCTAGTAGCCGACAATACACATGCTTACAAGCTGTGGCAACATATACGTTGAAAATGACACCCTTGTTGATTTGGTATGTGAGCTATGACGTACTGTGATAGCTCTCTTCAACTGTGTGTGTGTTATCTCTTAAACCTCCCACCGATACCCAGGCCAAGGATACGAAACCCAATACGTCAACTGGCCTTTTCAGTCTAGCAGATGTAGAAATGTCAATGTACGAATTGTTGGCACCGTGCGAAGCATTAGATTACACAATCTATTTCTAGATTTTGTAAAAATACAAACACTTTAAAATAATGATGATCGGGAAGTCTAACTTTCTTAATACCAAAAAATCATTTCCTTGTTTCGTTGTCATCTATTGAAAGTGGATGTTGACCCGAAGGATGTGGTCGCACTATTCATAGTTCTAGAAAATGGCACAGATAAGATACAACAGTGACGAACAATGAAATCCATAACAAGGAGATTTACCACGCGACGAGAACTTTCAAATAAAATAATAACTATGTAATATGTGTTTCTCTTACTTCTGCTATCTGTACAACAGAAATGTATTTTTCACTATTTGTAAACTTTGCATGTGGACCGATATTAAACACAATAAATATATTACTATTACTATTCTAAAAAACTACACACATAGTACACACATATAAGTTATAACATATATGCTACATAGTATACAAAATAACAACTATGCTACATACATAATAACGTCTATACTACATACATAATAACATCTATGCTACATACATAATAACATCTATACTACATACATAATAATGTCTATACTACATACATAATTACGTCTATACTACATAAATAATTACGTCTATACTACATACATAATTACGTCTACATTACATACATAATTACGTCTATACTACACACATAATAACATCTATACTACATACATAATAACGTCTATACTACATACATAATTACGTCTATACTACATACATAATTACGTCTAAACTACATACATAATATATATACTACATACCTAATTGCCTATACTACATACATAATAGCATATATACTACATACCTAATTGTCTATACTACATACATAATAGCATATATACTACATCCTAATTGTCTATACTACATACATAATCATGTCTATACTAAACGCATATACTCCATACATAGCGTATACACTACACGCCGTCGCACACTCTAATAGTGATGTCTCCACTACATGCATATTAGTGTCTATACTACATATATACTTTGGTAGGAAGTCATGACTAGTATTTACAACTAGGTTTTATTCTATCAAACACGTTGTAAGGCCACTACCACCTGACATTAACTCGTCATTGAATTGTCGGCCGAATCGAGGACGCTGTCCTGGCTTGATCTATGTATTACATGAACTTCCGCGACCTCTATCAGATGAACAAACACGACTATGTAAAGTATGCTTACACAGGATCAAAGGTCTCTACAGATTCGCAATTCTCCATTTCGTTGTGGAACAGTACATACAAGTCTCCCATTTTCAATAAAACTCTTGTGAATCACATCTTAGACGAAGTGTTAAAGTCATTGTCTGAATTGATAGTGAAAAGTGAAAACTTACCACGTCACTACATAGTATAGTTGGTATAACCTTATCAAATAAAGAGACCAGTGATTTCGTATCACGTCAAGCCCCACTTGTGCTTGGTTGTCAAATTTAGCTCGGGAGTCAACCTGCGATGTGTATACACGTTGTATGGTGGCGCTATCATAGCTAAGTGATCACAATGTAATTGAATTATATTTTATTTCAGTTCTGACAATATTCGTGCACGATATACAAGTACGAGCACTGTCTATTTAAAAGCTACACTGGCTGCAACTGGGACATTATGAAAACAGTTTTGCTAGCACTAGCTGGGACATTATGGAATAGCGTATTTATAGATAAATCCTAGTTCCCAAAATTAATACAAACTTCCGATAAATCGTGTCGTTGTTACAATCGGACCATGTCTACCAAAAATATCAACCGATTTCTGACGCCATGCAGGGGAATTGGAGCAAATATTTTTTTGCATATTGTCCCTAGTCCTTTTTGTAACAGTAGCACATGCATGACATGTTATGGCCGATAGCAGCAGCTCTCTCCATTTACCATGTAAACATCGATATCCAATCACGTTCTCGGGAGGTAGTTATACAAAAATATTATTTTACATGGCGTCAGAAATCGGTTGATATCTTAGGTAGACATGGTCCGATTATATTGTAACAACAACAACAACAACAACAACAACAACAACAACAACACGATTAAAAAAATATTTGTCGGAAGTTTCTTAAATTTGGGAACTAGGAAGTGACAGAAGGTAAAATTTTCGAAATGTTTGCTGAGTGAAACGGTCGGTTGAAAGTCCATCTTGCCATACGGTGTTCTGTTGCAAACCTTGTTATTTCGCGGTGGGTGGATTTTCGCGATCATAGAAACCAATGTAATTTTATTCCTTTCATATACAGTTGGCTAAATACGTCAATATTATCGATATTATCGACATTTTGTTGTATTCCGATAGAATATACATATCTCCGGAAACAAGAGCCTGTGATCGTTGCTGTTGATACGCCTATGTACGCTACTCGTTCCGCATCGCGTCACACATGGCCGGTCGCGTCGTTGTTTGAGATAGGCTACACGTTCCGCACCACACATGGTCGGTGCTGGTGATACGCGTACGCTACTCGTTCTTCGTCACACACGGTCGCGTCGTTGCTGTCGATAGGCTACTCGTTCCGCGTTACACGCACGGTTGTTGCTGGTGATAAGCTACTTGTTCCGCGTCACACACGGTCGTTCGATTTGAAACTTACATTTGGTTTTTTAAATGCCCAGGTTCTTGCATTAATATTTAATGAATAAGTTACGGGGAAAATAATGCTAGGAAATAAAGGTATTTTCATAAATTGTTGGTTCTAAGTGATAGTTATTTCAGATTTGCCAACAGACACCAAGTTGAGACTGTTTTCACCGTGAGTTATGTTGCAGTGGTTCAATGTTGCATCATGGGTATCGGTAGGCATACATGTCACGTGTATTGGATGAACACTGAATATTCATGATCATTTGTATGAAGGTAATAAGTAATAGGAGTTTCTTCGCAATCGTGTGAAATTTATGTTGTGTTCGAACCAAAGTTGATGGATTAATTATCAGTGGATCCATATGGATTAGATAGAATTATTGCTTTGTAAAAGGGCCAACATTTTCTATAGCTCTGCCACACGAAACCTAAACATTATACAATACAGCGCTCTTGTAGTAAATCTTTATCAGAAGTTCGCTTTTCCATATGAATATTTGCTTATGGAACAAGTGTACATGCCTGTCTGCTTTGACTTGCCGACGATGATGTCATCTAAGCTGACGTACCGATATTAACTGACAACCTCTGATTATATATCAACGAACTATACTTGACAATGTCAACTAGTGTATACGCCATTTCAGATAAATTATTAGCAAATAACAAAAATTGACATGTCCCTAAGTTTATCGATTGAGTCTTTGAAGTTAAGATAAACGGACGATAAACTTGTATTGTTTGATTAACTTGTCTAGAATAATGCATAGGTACATTTGTACATTGTACATCCATTGAATACAATTATCGATATGATTTTACAATTAACAAATCTATGACAACGAGTACTAGTGTAGTTTTCACGTGATCATCAGCACAAATCATATAGTTGTTTTTTAACATGACTGTAATCACAAATCGTGAAGTTGTACCATGACTGTCATCACAAACAGTGTTGTTTTAACATCATGTGATCAGAAATCATGTAGTTTTAACACGACTCATCACAAATCGTGAAGTTGTACCATGACTGTCATCACAAATCGTGTAGTCCTAACATAATTGTCATCAGAAATTGTGTTGTTTTAACATCACTGTCATCAGAAATCGTAAAGTTTTAATATGACTGTCATCAGAAATCGTGTAGATTTAACATCATGTCATCAGATTATTCCTTGTGATAAATCTACATACAAGCAAAGTACGTGTATTTCATTAGAACAGTGTGTACAGGTCAATCTCTAAAAGTGACAGTGAACGATGTGTCGGTGACCTAGGACAAGGTCATGTAAGGTCACTGCATTGAAATCAATCCCACTTTCCTTAGCACATGCTGCCTACTTACATTCAAATATTTGAAAGTCAAAATTTGAAGAACATAGAATTTTTTATTGCACATCGATCCATTGAACAACTGGGATTAAAACTGGGGCCAAATTTTCGGCTAAAAATCAGTGTACTAAGTAAATGCACATACAGACATTAGACACTTAATTTGCAGTGTGATAGTGTGATAGTGTGACTGTGACAGTGTGATAGTGGGATAGGATGATAGCGTGACAGTGTGAGTGTGATAGTGAGACAGTGTGACTCTGAGTGTGATAATGTGACAGTGTGATAGCTTGATAGTTTGACTGACGGTGTGACAGTCTGACAGTGATAGCGTGATTGTGTGAGAGTGTGATAGTGTGACAGTGTGACTGTGATAGCGTGACAGTGTGATGGCGTGATAGTGTGACAGTGTGAGTGTGGTAGTCTGACAGCGTAATAGTGTGACAGTGTGATAGCGGTTAAGTTTGAACAAGGCAAGATTGTATAATTGTATTGTCTGTCTGTCTGTCTGTCTGTCTGTCTGTCTGTCTGTCTGTCTGTCTGTCTTTCTGTCTGTCTGTCTGTCTGTCTGTCTGTCTGTCTGTCTGTCTGTCTGTCTGTCTGTCTGTCTGTCTGTCTGTCTACCAGCTCCCTCGTCTTCGACTTGGCTACCACAACATTGTGTTATAATGTTCAACTAGTTACTTAGTCTTGCTGCTAGACGTTCGGGCTTTCTTTCGATGCTATAACTATAAGCGAACGAAGTTCGCATGTGAGGGCCTGCCCGAACATAGTCTTGCTGCTAGACGTTCGGGCTTTCTTTCGATGCTATAACTATAAGCGAACGAAGTTCGCATGTGAGGGCCTGCCCGAACATCCTCGATAGCGTTGTTCGGCTGTGTGTCGTATTTTATCGGAAGAACATCCGAGGGCTAGCAGATAGACTACTAGTTACTACACGTGACACAGTGTCGTTGTACCATCAAGAATGCTAAAGGTCCATGTATGTGTACCTGTAGTGATTGTGTAACCAGAAATTAAACAATGTGTTCTATTCAGTCAACAAATGAAATATTTGACAGTGCTGAGTTGTTTGCACAGTTTACAGCTACTCTCCCTTGGTTCCTATGTACAGTTATTAGTTAATCATGGTGATGTAGCACACAGCGTTCGAGGTACATGTAGTCTGGAAATTAAACTGTTTAGTCCCCAGATCTAGATGTATATGTATGTGTACATTAAGAAACAATATAAGTGTGAAAATTACGAATTATAAAATATAATTTTTATTAAAGATAGCAATTTTTTCTTGTAGTGTGTGTGTGTGTCTCCCCCTCTCTCTGTCTATGTCTCTGTATCTCTGTATCTCTGTCTCTGTCTGTCTGTCTGTCTGTCTGTCTCTCTCTCTCTCAACATCAAAACTACAATAATCTACTTGCCATACAAAACAAATAAACGCCAACGTGATTGTATATTCTAATTGATAGGGAAACGGTTAACGATTAACAGTGAATGAATTTTCGTTTGAATGAACGTACAGTTTCCTGGCATGTTAACCTTAGTCAACATCTATAATATCTAATCAGAGTCCTGTGAAGAGCATACGCAGCTTATACAGGATCCCAGGACTGTGTTGCAATCAAAGTAGCCTGGCAACAGAAGTGTCAACCAACAGTGAAGTTATGAAAAGCAAAATGTCACACCAGATCATGATTAGAAATAGCAAGAAGGTCAACACATTAATTACTCAACATGGCGTTAATTCTTTACCTTAGTACTGTTGGCATGACAACCCATGGTTACAATCAAGTTCACTGTATATCCATAGAAACCACTCTATGTACAAATAATTACTTCAAAAAGGCAGCGTGCACAGCATTGAAGAAGCGTTGAACATATGGCCGTCTCTTGAGTCTCCTCTATTACACCTGTGTACAAATAGAAGTCTTTGAACAAGTTAATTTGTAACTTATATGATAATAAATTGTTGTGAAAACATTACCAGTCCAGGTAGGAACGGCCATCGTTGTGATGAGGGATACCATTTAAAACCAGATGAATACACTTAGGAGTGAAAATGAAAATGCGTAATAAATATAGCACTCTCATTTCGAAGTATAGTAGACAGAATGTTTGACAAAGAAGAGCAATGATCTTACCCTGTGTGTTCCCCTCCTGTCAATAGTAATGAGATATACTAGGTGACAAAGGTCAACTTATAGCCAACCATGTGTCTATGCAGAGCTATAGGTTACTTCGTCCTTTATCGTAACGAACGGTTAAACCACGGTGATTCAACAGCCTTACCAACAAACAATCTAAACAAACAAACAAACAAACAAACAAACAAACACACAAACAAACAAACAAACAATCAAAAAACCAAAAACAAAACATGGTGATGATTTACAACAGTTACCTTACAAACGAATTGGCATACAAATAGTCATACAGCATGATTCATAGCTTCCGTAGTAACTCCAAGTCGTGTATTTTTTTCATTTACTGTTGTCCTGGAAACGATATGATATCCGTCTTCAAACAGACACTTGGTGATACCGTAACCGCCGAGTATATACAACAATGTTCAACCAACTGTATCTCTTAGTCTGTCTCAAGCTGTAATATAACTACCTACTACAGCAGCAAGTTTACCTATTTGATCACAGTGTAATCTTTCACTCCATGATGTTTAATTAGTGTACAGATCACCAGTCTTCAGGATAGGGACACTGTACTGTGGGATATCTAATCTGGTATGAATAAACAAAGTTCCAATGTTGTGTTGTGTTCTAGTTGCTAATTTAACATTAAATGTCGGAGTTGTTTGTTTACCATCTGAGTAAAATAAGTGAGTGTGTATGTGTCATATTATCTGTGTACATTTGTAGCATCGTCGCAAACCACGGCCTGAAATGTAGTGGTAGAAATAATAACTCTGGTTTGCGAGAATGATTTGTAGTGACTATAGCCAGTCTTGGTCTTATCAAAAGTTTGAGAAACTCGCTGTTACTAGGTACTTTCAGCACACTTGACAGGGGGCTAAGAGATACAGTTGGTCGAACACTGTTGTAGTGATCCTTCAAGTTATTCTACATCCTTTCCCCGGGCCCGACATACCGGGTACCCCCACCCGCCAGGCATCCCCTGGGTCTGGTAACCCATCTGGTGTTGTGCCCACTGGGTAAAATATACATTAGAAGAAGTGATCATCAATGTATAGTGTTTGTCATAATTATATAAAACGATATCTCATTTACATATCTCATTTAATGTCTCATTTACATATCTCAAAGACCAGTTAGCGTTATGTTGTCTTGTAGTTATTACAATTTTCAAGAAATCAAATTATCGAAGGAAGAAGATCGTTGACTGTTTTACAAGTCACATTGTCAATGTATCAAAGTTCACTTTCCTCCGAGACACATGGTATTTGTATCAATGTTTATTTTTCTCCTAGCCAACCTGTAGACTACATGGATTAATGATACTACACTATTACATTGACGTTTTGATTTTCGCAGGACAAAGACGGGATAACAGAAGTAGTGTAGTAGCGTTAGTCCTTCAAGTCTACAGGTAGACTACTTTCCTCCAATTTTTCGGCTATATGAAGACTTGCTCGCTCGTGCACTTTCACTCACTCACTCACTCACTCACTCACTCACTCACTCACTCACCCATTCTAAGATATTTTAAATCTCATCTTAACTCATACTATCCAATATCATTAATTATCACTATACCATTTTGAGTCAGCTTGTATGATAAACGAATCAGCAGTTTTTAGTTTACTTAAAAGTTGTCGACACAAAATCACTAGTCATAAATTCTAAATGGCACAGAATTCCAATGTTGTGGAGCAACGTCTGTAAGACATGGCCGCCAAATACTATTCGTAAAACCATGACAATTATCATAGCAATGTTTTAGAGGTAAAACCAGGCGTGACACGTGCAGGCCAAGGACTAATCTTTCATTGCCCCTGTGATTTGTAATCAATCCAGTAGGGACTGCAACAAGAGTCGACTTTGAAGGATGGGGTGAAGGAAAAAACAACAACTTGCTAAAGACTAGATTTAGTACTTGCAACACATTGTAGTACAATGAACCTATCTCAAGACTAAACAAGTATTGGTTTACATATATTCAGTAACATATGGTTTATATTGAATGTACTAGAGTCGATGTAACAACAGGATAAGCGCAAAATTTTACATTCTTAGATTTTCTTAAACTTTGTTGCAGCTAGTTTTGTGTCACGCAATGCTTTGTCTACCGTCAACACATTATTCCTCCCCTCCGTATCAGCCATCCACATCCAAACACCCATCCCAAACCATTACCTCCCCCCCTCCGTGTCAGCCACATCCACCCATCCTTCCCCCTTGTTTCATCCAATCCCCCCACCTATCCCATCTCTGCACATGACTCATTAATAATAATGCATCTATTTACTGGCAATACCAATATTCTTCGGGAACAAGTCCCAGTTACAGGCTTCAAAACGTAAACAAAATAAAACGAAACATACATACAGGAAAATCAACCAAATAAAATAAAAATAAAGTACATGGCATGTAGTAACAGTGCTATACATTAAACTATAGGGAAAAGTAGCTAGTTCT